>NW_021633478.1:0-237994 GCF_004799145.2 Neltuma alba
TAAATCACCACCCGGTAAATATTCCATTATCAGATATAAATAATCATCACCTGAAAGGAGTAATAGAGTTTCACAAGGCAATGACTCGCAACTTCTGCTAATAATTCCGCTCAGCTCTGACATGTTCAACCTGTATTGCAAATGTAGCCAGCAAAGATTACAAAAACAAACAATTTGCAGCATATGATGAAACTTAAACATAAGAGCTGAAAGAACTCTTCTTTTATGAGTGACATAATTTAAGAATGGAAAGAACGGGACTTCGTACAACTTAATTATAATGATACTTACCTGCCCCCTACTGAGCCTCAGCTTTCTCACTTTTTCATGGCATAAAATATTGCCTGATTTCTTCTCACGACAAAGTCTTACCTGTGTAATCGTATTTTAAAAGCATTGAATCAATCTCATGGTACAGTCATAGAAAAAAAAGTAAATGGCTTGTAAAATTCACAGCAGGATCTGAGGATCACGCGTGACCTGCATATTTAACCAACATACACTGAAGCAATAATAACTTAGAAGAAAGAAGAAAGAGATAGATTAAGAATGGTAAATATGGTAATGGGATGACACAGGATTAAGGAAGGAAGAAACTACAAGAAAGGTATTTTCTGGTTCAAGCACAATCAGTAGTTAAACTAGGCAAGATTCTTTAGAGGTAATTATAAACAGAAACCTGTTAAGAATTTAGCGTCAATAATCTGTTATATCAGTTGATGCATAGGGTAAAACATTTAGAAATCTGAAGTATTGCTTAGAATGACTAGCTTTCATTTATCAACAGATCTTTTCAGCAACCACCAAACCATGACCTTATTCTAACAAGGTCTTCTGAGCTACAATGGAAACATAAATTCTCCCATATCAATCAAAAGTGAGAGGAGGAGGTCCCCTCCTTCATGCTTTCAACTCTGATACTCTCTCCCTTAAGACTTCTTATCTGATAATAACAATTAAATTGCAGCATCAACATTTATCACTGTCCCGTTGATGATGCCTCTACAATTTCCAGCAAACAAGAAAACTTCAATCTTACAGATGATTATGTAATGAGAACCTTAAATACTTCCCATGCAGCTTGACCATCATTGGGCCAGACACCTTATGCACATTTAGGATGATGATGATAGCCACCAATGAAAGGAAACCTACAGATACCTAACATCCTGAATTTAGTAGCCGTATGCCTATGCTTTGGCAAAAGAATATCCCCAGCATCACAGTTTCCACAGGACATCATCATCATGTTGCAACTATCAATTCAATGGCTTTCAGGTTTTCCAGACTAAATAATTTCTGTTCTTAAAGAAGAATTTTTTTTTAATTGTGAAATTGCGCTGCAAGATCGGAATTCACTTGTCTTTGAGAATGTAGAGGGCAAATCGAGGCAAAATAAATGACCAATGGGCAACCATGTGCATAGTTGCCATGTACAAAAAAACATGCTATTAGGAACGAACGGAAATTCTGATTTAGATTCATGGAAGTTAGTGAAACTTTGAAAGCAGATGTTCCTCTAGTTTTCCTCTTACAGTTTTTTCTTCCAATTTTTTTTTCCCGTTGAAATCTTAGTTCATATCAAAAAGTTTACTCCCGGCAAGCTCCGTTGTTTCAAGATTAGCCGGGAAATTATTGGAAATAGTTAGTTTAACCAGAAGAACTGATTATTCTCCCATGTTAAAAATAAAATTGGGAATTGCGGTCCCAGATTTCCAACAGACTTCAAAAAAATATGCTCTAATGGCACCAAATTAAGGAACAAAAAGAGGCCACTAATGACTTAATCTCATTGAACACATTTGTACCTCTCCAAGGCTCCCCTCCCAATAATATCAAGAAGGTTTAAATCACTGACACATATTTTGTGTCGTTTTAACCGTATATACTCAGTCTCCTTGCGCTCTAAATCTTTCAGTTGATGCATCTGTTCTTCTTCTGGTACATGAGAAGATGCTAACTTCTTTTCCAGCACTGAACGCCTGCAAATAATAAATTTATGTCAGGTAATATACTGAGATCAGCAAGAAAGAAAAAGATAGATAATAATCAATTAGAGTTCTATCATATCAAATATCAATAATATTCCATCATAATGAAATTCAAATTGTGAAGTGTCTAACGGAACTAAATTACTGAGGGGCCACAGAAAACATAACAAGTGCGCAAAGGAGACGGCCACACTGATGATGTATAGGCCTTTCAATACATGCATACGGTGCATAAAGGAAGGATTGTCCCATTCAAGTAGAAATATCGAAACCACCTTCCCCTCCTCCCCAGTAAGTTGAAAACTCATAGTACCAATCGATTTCTTCAAAAAAAAAAACGCAGTTGACATGAATTCATCTTCCACCTGCTTCGCTATTGATCAGAGGTGTGTGCTCATATATCCTCGAATAAATGGCCTTGGACCACAAATAAAATTTACTATGATTATCGACAACTTCTTTGCGCACGCATTGGAAGGACAGCATTTCTTCGTTTTTCAAAATTTTCCAGAATTTATGTATGGAGAAAAGTAAGAAAAAATTTTCAAATATTCATTATCAAGTCCTTTAACAAATTAACATGGAAAAGAACTTTTAAAAAAATTCAATGTGATGCTAAATTGATTCAATAGTGATATTGTAATAAAATACTACTCCAAAGGGCCTTATGCTTAGAAAATGTTTAAATGGAAAACTGCAAAGAACTTTTAGATGCCTAGTAATCCAGATAATCTTCAAGTATTAACAAACATGATTAAGCATGCAGAGACCAAACCCAGACCCTGATAATACACCGAGTATGAATAGCCAGAATATGAAGGGTCCATACCCCATAACCCGCATAAATTATAGAATTAACAGATTCGCAATTGGCATCAAGTCCAAGAATAAACATGTTTGACGAGGAAGACTTCCAAAACACCTCCAGAATAAATAAAGCATGAAAAGGAAAAGCCCCCCAAGTCCCAACGACACGCAAGAAAATGGGAGACAAAATCATAAGCGTAAAGAGAGAAGATTGTCAAAGGAGCTGCCTTTGGTGGTAGGAGAAAAGCATTGTTGTCAAGTTAGTTCTTCTCAACAGATTTTGATCCTAAATAATAAGAATTAAATTAAATATATTTATTTAAAAAAAAAAGTTGACGTTTTAAGATTCTCCAGCTTAATTTAAGATGCACGTCGCTCTAATTGGAGGATTCTGAATTGTCCCGTCAAATGAAAGGAGGGTACTACTGTATTACCTCTCTTTGCGATCTTGTATGAGCTTCATCTGGGCTTTGTAATGGTTTTCGATGAACTTCTTGGCGACAGCCACCCTCTCCATCGTTAAGCTCGAACCTGCCTCTCCTTCCTCTTCTCCCCCAACCATGGGTCCCACCTCTCCTCCTCCTCCTCCTCCTTGTCCACCCGAACGTCTTCCATTTCCGAAGCCCTTCCCTGTACCAACCTTTCTTCAAAGATTCTTTTTCCTTTCTTTCTCTCTCTCTCTCTCTCTCTCTCTCTCTCTCTCTCTCTTTCGCGATTTGGATAATTGAGACATGAAGCCTCGAGACTCGGGCCGAAGAAGACCTCTTACAAAGAAACGCTTACATGTCTGTCTTCCCACGAGTGTTCACTACTGATTAGCCCTTTCCGGAATCTCCGCAATGTCGGACATCTAAGATGTCGAGGTGGTAGACAACATCTTGGGATCACCATGCACCACCACTCATCAAGCCCTAATCCTACGGCCAACGGTTATCGACGACATTGTTGTTTCTCTAAATTTGCCACTCCAATTAACTATGATCCCAAGTCATTTCTAGCTTGAGCGAAAATTATGCCATTGATAGAACCTCTGAAGAAGACTCTGTGACGGTTCTCAAGTCAAAAAAAAAGAAAAACAATGCCAATATAGCTCGACATGGCTGTACTATCCTGGCTTTTGATATTCTTTTTTAGAAAGAATGGAGCAAAACCACAACGGCTATCTACAAGTTTGTGAATTTTTAACCAGGCTTTATTTGGAAAACACCAAACAAAGATGATACATTCTCTGCATGTGAGAGAACTGTAGAAGCAGATTCACCGGTCATGCTTTCTTCTTCTTCTTCTTCTTTCTTCTCTGATTTTGAGGTTGATACGGCGAGTAAATCGGGTTCTCATTGCAAAACTCTTCACCCTCCTCATAAAATGTATGGTAAATAGTCATGTCATGGGTTCTCTCGTGGAATAAGTGGGAAAAGAAAAGAGTCGTACTTTCTGAGTCTGAGGTGAAGAGAAGAAGAAAGTTGTGGCCTTTCCTTTTTGCCCTTTTTCCCCACTTTTTCAGGTAGGCAGACATATGGAATCTTCATGTTTGAATTTCTACCGGGGAGGCGAAACATGGAATCTTCAGGTATTCTCTGCTCCAGCAAAGTGATGATGAGGAACAGGATTTAGTGAAACTTATAACATTTAACCCAATAATGACTTTAATAAGGACATATTAGAGGCAATTTGTTAAAGTTTATTGTCATTTTTGTTTATTTTGTGTTTTGGGGACTACATAAGACAGGCTAAACACTCTAGGAAGATCAAACCTTCATATTTTTGCAATTTTGCCGGGACAGTACATGGCAAAAATAGTAAAATACTATATGTAAATGGTAAGTACAAAAGCCAAAACCATGTTGATAATAGTAATATATAAAGTGTTGATGTTGACTTTGACTTGGAGAGGACAAGAGTTCAAGAATTATTAAACAATGTGGGACACTGCACCTGACACGGAAACAAAAGGAAAAATGTGGCACTAAGCTTATGTTAGAAGTTTGTTTTTGGTCAAAAGGCTTATGTGAGAAGTTAGAAGTGAAGACAAAAAAAGAAAAAGAATAGAAAAGTCAACACAAAAGGTAGCCATTTATACATGTTGTATGGGCAAGATACAAATGTGTCCTGTTTGACTAATGAGGTTTACGTAGGCTTGTGGGAAGTAACGGACAGGAGAAGGATTTTTTGTTTTTTTATTAAAAAAAAGGACCTTTTATGTGTAAAATTGTGTATCCATGGATAGAAATTAATACCCATCATAGTGAGGATAACTCTGAATTATTCATATGATGATACAAATAAGACAAAAAAAGAAATTAATACCCATGTCTATAAGTCAGTTGGGAGTTAAATTTAATTTTAAATATGAGAATCACTATATCTCTTATATTTATTATTTTTTTAAAACTAATTTGTTTAACTTATAAATTAATATATATAATCTATTGTCATACAAAAATATTTTAAAAAGATTATATCACATCTGTTATAATAAATTAATTAATTTAATTTTCTTAATGTATATAAATTAATTAAGTAATTTTGTATATTAAGGACTAGAAATGGTATAATTGCAAAGTTTTATCTAAGCAAGGGAAATCAACTATATAAATCATCTAATAATATTAGACTCTACGGACAATTTGATGTTCAAAATATCATTCACAGGAGATCATGTCGTACGACCTTCCTAAATGTCTTCTTTTTTTCTTCCCCAAAAAAGACAAAATGATATTAATTCAACAAGCATTCAATAGTTGACAATATGAGGAGAGCGGAATTAGTTTGAACTTTCAATGCTGATCACACTAATAAATACTCCTCCGATCCTAAATATATGATCTATTTCATAATATAAATTGCACTACAAAATTAGTTTTATATTTAGAACCGGAGGAGTATTTTGGTACTCTTCATTATGGTGAGATCTACACCATCCAAATATAGTTTTAATGGTCTTAATTTAAAATTTTTAAGTAATAATCTTTAAATTAAAAAGTCATTTTTGAACAAATTAACAAGTGAAATATTGTTTTTCTCTGGATTCTATACACTTTAAAATGAAAAAAATTAAAAAAACATAAAAGAATAAAAAAAATTAAATCTAGACTGTGCATATTAAATCTAAATGCTCCATATTTGATGAGCATAATAATACTTATTAATCTGATGAGCGCTGAACTGGCTTCCAAATGGTACAAATAAGATTCTGGAAAATATTAGGAAATGAGGAAAAGGAAATAACTTTAACATAAAAGTCAGAACAAGGCTGGTAAAAGGGATAGAACGTCCCAGCCAATCATATCTACTGGAAGATGATAATCTCAATCTCACTTTGGAGGAGTTCTTTTTGAACACGTGATTGAAAAAGCTGGCTTTGTCGTCACATTGATTGAATCATTGAACACGCGAACCTTTCTTAATGCCTAATTGGTCTCCGGCCACATCTTTTCATATGACTACCGAAAGGTCAAAAGTTAATTAATTTAAAGAAATTAAAAAAAATTATTAGGTTATTTAAAGTATTATATTTATTATTTTTTAATTAATTTGCATAATTTATAAATTGATATATAATCTAATGATACATACAAGTATTTTAAAGCAATCACGTACGTAACATATGTTATAATTAAATAATTTAATATATTCTTTAATCTTGTTAAATTAATTAATTAGGTCTTATATTAAGAATCAGAAATAATAATATGGATGAGCTACTATTAATTCTTCCAATTAGTTGAAATCCGGAGAGATCTATTTTGTACCATCCATATGCAATGCTACCATTTTTCCTTGCACTATTTTGTCTTTGTACAAGTCACTACACACGCATCTCAATAATTATAATTATTGCTATTGAATAGAAATTATAAGCAAGTAATAGATGTCTCACTTCTCCGTATCATTTAATGAAGGGATAAGTCTCGGTTTTATCCTAAAAGCTTTTATATAGGAGTTGTGAATATCCTAATTTTCTTTGGATCATTATCTATCATCTCAAAAGTATTAAAAAATGAGTAGTGAATCGCCCCCTAACAGTTAAAAATATTAAAGACCACCATTATTTTTTTAATGACTAGGGCGAATTTGCTCTTTTTTTAACACTTCTAGGATGATACTGATCTTTAAAAAAAATTTTGAATACTCATGGCTCTTATATAAAAACTTTCAAGCAAAGTGAGACCTACCTTCAATCAAAATGAATTCCTTTCCTAACTAGGAAAAATTACCTAATACCTTACAAGGCCATGGTGCAACAAATTATAAGCTATGTAATCCCTAGCCAGGACTGAATTAGCAGATCTTATGTTGTTCTCAGGTATCACTTCATCATCAAAAACGTCGAACTTCCACTCTGGATCCATCTCTTCGTTCCTCATCTCACAGATATTATGCAGAACACAGCAAGCCCCAAGAATCAGAGGCAAATCTTCAAGCTTCATCTCTCTTCTCTTCCGCAAACAACCCCATCTACCTTTCAATCTCCCAAACGCCTCCTTAGCAACCTTTTGAACATCCCCAATCTTCTCGTTAAACACATGTTTGCTCCAGGTGCGATTTTCTTCTGTATATGGAACCAAAAGCCAATCCATCAGAGGAAACCCAGAATTTCCCACTATCCATACATCTTCTAGATATCCCATATTGGCTCTCTGGTTTAAACAAGATATCTCTACCACTTGATCATTGTTCATGGAGCCAGATCCACCAATAAAAACATCTGTGAAGATCCCTTTAGGATCTACGACACCCTGAATTGTAATTGAGTATGAATTTTTCTGATTCCTCGCAGTGAGACGCCTGTTGAAATATTCAACTCCGTTGTTGATCTTTGGTGCGTTGATGGGAATATGGGTTGTGTAAATTGAGCCTCCGATATTTGGTATGCCGGAGATTTGTTCATACTCGTTCTTGATCATCTTCATCTTTGATTCATCGGGCCAGTGAATAACTTTAGGCATTAGAACTGTTTTGATGGCGGAACACACTTCGAGGACAAGTTTGTGACAGGTTGATACGCCTAAACCAAACTGTTCGGACACAAGGCGGAGAGAATCTCCAGTGGCTAAACTCCATATACACACAGCAACTCGTTGCTTCACCGGAATAGCCTCACGAAGCGTCGTGTTTTTTTTAATCAGCACCGGTCCGAGTTCGTCGCAGATCATGCTGAACGTTGCTTTGCCCATTCGGAACGATCGCCGGAATTCTTCCTCCGGGAAGTCAGGGTGGCTGCACTTTTCCCACCATTCCTTTGGCCTTTCCTTCACCCATAGCCGGCGATGGCGCAGACCCGAAGAAGAAGGCGATCCAGATCTCGCCGGCGCCTGAACATTAGAGCCCACATTGTCAGAAACGAGGCCAGAAGTAGAACAACGACGAGGTCTTTTGGTTAGCAAATGGTCGAACCCATTCATCCCAGAGCAAGGATCCTGAAGTTGGATGTAATAGTCAATCATAGCCTGAGCTTGCTGGTTATGGTTACGCTCGAACATGGCTTCATTTTGATCGGAATCCATGGCTTTCTTCTTCTCCGGTTGCTTCTCATCTTCGTCGGCCGACGGAATCAACGAACTAAAAATACCCCTTTGTTTAGCATTGTTGTTCATGCTGAAACAAGAATCCATCTCTGGGTACAAGTTAAGGAAGTGTGAAGTATCATTAAGAAAGGGGAAAGAGCTAAGGTCCATAAAGAACGAGTCTTTGTTCTTTCTGGGTTGGCCTGAGCTGTGGTCTGAGGAATTATTAGTTAGGATGATGAAGAAATATATAGGGAGAAGGAAGTGAGTGTGCAAATCTGAACGCCTTGTTGAAGATGGTGCAGTTTGATTGACGGAGACTTTGACTCATTTTTGGTAACCAGAAAAAAAGGTCAGGGAGAGATAAAGATAATGACAACCAACTCCCAGTTTGCAACATATTTACGATTTTTTTTTTTACCTGACAACATATTTACGATTGAGATCATATATCAATGAGATAAGTCTATAAAATGATGTTGAAGGGCATTGGCTCTTAAATGTTAAAATGTGATGGGTATATCCTCAATAAATGTTGGGAAAAAAGTTAGGTGTATGCTAAATACAATATGTGCTGCTGCTAAGCTTTTTTAATAATATTGGAAAGTATATGTTTGGCCAAAAAAAAATTGGAACGTACATGAAAGCAAGTCGTGAGATCTTCTGTTTGCATTTTGTATTTGTTGAACTGTTTAGGAAATAGAATATGTATATATGTGTGTGCATATAACATTTAACAACTCATCCTAGTGAAATTTGCGAGATAAAGTTAATTGAATAAGCATGAGATATGAATGATAACTTAATAAATTTTGTAAAAAAAAAAAAAGTAAAATCGTTATTTTTCATTTTTTGGTCTATGTAAAAGTGTTTTGAACTATGGTATTTATTATTTTCTTTGATGCAACTGGTATACATCAATAGTATCACGAGTGGTAATACGGCCAACTCCCGGGTTATGAGTTAGCTCATAATGGGTTAAGGTTAGACAGTACTAATTAAAAAGATTATGTATAATGGCACCTGTCATAGTAAGTTTTTAAAAAAAAATTTTCTTATACAGTATAAACAAAATATAAAGAAATTTTTATTTTCCCTTCATAGACTTAGTTGAAAACCCCAAATAAATGATATAGTACTTTTTATTTGTTAGATAGGGTATACAGTATAATTATATAATTATAATATAATAATTAGTAAAATTGAAAAAATGTGAGTTAGCTTCCGAATTGTAGGTTTGGTGGTATGGTATGAATTTTGCAATACAAGTTTTGGTTTCGATTTTTCAGCGGGTTAGCTTTTAACTAACTTTAGCTATTTTTGTAGGTTGGACCCTACTAGCTAGATCACATGGCATTTCATATGTTTTTATTATTTATTAACATAATAAGCAATTTCATCGAGACTTGTTGCCGTTGCATTCACATGGTAAGCAAACAATGAATACAAATTTATAAACCACATCCCTTTGCCACATAACAAAAAACCATGTCAACAGCTAGTTATTCAAGTAGTAAGTAGTAACACAACTCATTAAGAGTATCTATAGACCATATTGAACTGGATTTGCTATCAACTCGAAGTTTGTTTTAGTAAAAACTTTGGACTAAAAAAGACCACCCGAGGTTGGTAGTAGATTGAACTTGGTCTATTGGATTACTTGGAATAGTCTAGGTAGTCAAGGACTTCAATTTATTTTTAAAAAAAAAATTTCTTTAAGGGAGGCAATTTCAACTTATTATATAAAATTCCGCACATGTTTTTACTCAAAATTCATCAAATTTGATCATTTTCTTTTAATTTTTTAATAATATCATCTTTTATTTATTAATCATCATCAATATAGATCTTCTATTGATATTAAATAGCAAGAATATGTTTTTAAATTTTTTTGAACAAAAATTGAAATTGAAAGTAAGTCAATGGACAAGGCTGTCAATTAATGTATAACATACGTCACGGGGAGTATCGTAATCGCTCGCATCATCACTGGGCCCGTAGGAAAAGGATTATCACTCCTTGCTGGGGATGGTGCTGCTTACATTAATATTTTAGAAATGATTTCTCAACTAAAAAAATTGTATTTCAAATTATATAAAAACATTTTTTTAAGTGTTTATATGAGTTGTTAAAACTCTCACCATAAATAACTAAATCAAATATATAAAAATTTTGTTAAAATTAATTAAAAACAATAAAATATTTAACAATATAATGTCTCGTCTTGGCCTCAAAATATATTTTGGGAGAGGACAAAAAGAGAATGTTACAAAAGTATCTGGAAAGGGTGCGTAATGGCAATAATAATAATAATAATAATTCTGGACAGGGTGTGAGGTAGAGTGCCCTGTCTCAGTCCCATTTCCGCGTATCATGTAACTTTTTTTAATATAAATTTACTTTACTTATTAATTATTATTTTAATTATGCTGTTTACAAGGCTTTTTTAATCGGTTATATGCTGTTTTTAGCCAACATTTTGAGTTTATTTACTTTTAGTCTATTTAAGATTAAATTTTTTTCCTTCGGTAGTTTTCAATTATTTTTCATTTTTGACCAACTTTTTTTTTAATTATACCAGTTTTATCACGAGTTCTTATATTTCATTTGCAATTAGTTATCAAATAAAAAAATTTAAAAAAAGAAGATAGCACAGAATAAGATAAGACATAAAAAGACTATCTCATCTCGATTACTAGGACAGGATCAAAATAAGTATTCCGTCCCGTCCAATAAATACACCTAAAAATAAAAAATGTTTTTTTAAATATATTCTTGTTTATTTATTGAGAAAGTTAGTGAGAGAGAATAATTTTTTTTAAAAAAAACAAGAAATAGTGTCTATAATATTTTTTTAATTCTAAATATAAAACTTTATAGTGTATATATATAAAAGAGATTGAAATAGAGAATAACTTTATCTCAATAATCGCGCTAGCTGGATACTCGTATGCAGGATGAAAGCAACAGCATGAAAATTTTCGCAGGACTACATTTAGTTCTTTTGGTGTCATCCGATCTGTACTGCCTTGCTACCCCGCGTTCATTTATTTCGCCGCAGAAAAGGCCAAATGAAGTTAAAACCCCGCGTTGAATTCCTCCGTTGGTTTTAATCAAAAAAGTGGATGCCAAAAGGCATTAATATAACCACTACAAAAAGCTAGGAAGACTGGTACAATTACCATTTTAAAGCCTGAAAAAGTTTACATGAGAGTCAAGAATACGCCAATCCAACCTTTTTTACGAGGAACAGATGCTCAAAACTTACCTCACTTGGATTCTTCCTATTAGGTTTGAATGGTACAAATTTAATATTTTTAATTAATTAACTTTAAATAAAAAATTATTTTTTTAAAAAAAGTAATAGTTAAAAAATTATTCTTATTTTATATTTTGCACCCATTAAAATAGGATCGATAGCTTGTTGAATAAAATTGGGAGAATTGTTACATAATATATGAGTTAATTTCTTCTTTCGTTAACTTACATTTGATTCTCAATAATTCAGTCAAGTCAGGGAGTTATTTGTTTAACAAATAATTAAATACATAATGAAATATATACTCCCTCTTATCCCATTATAAGAGCTAATTAAAAATTTAATTTAGTCCTAAATATAAAATTTTGATTTACTTTGTCCCCCGTATTTATTCATTTCCCCTAAAATAGTTGTCATACTAATTGTTCACATTAAAAGGTTTCTATCAAGGAACAACTTTAATACACATAATTAATAATAATATTTAATTTTAAAACAACAATACTCATAAATTATAGAAAATTAATTTAACTATTTGTTAATATCCGTAAATTAATTATTTAATTTTTATATTAAATACGAAAGCTGGCATAACTAGCTTTTCTCATTATTCACATTTGTACAGTATGATAGGCGTTTCATAGGTAATTTGACCATCCATCTGGTCAATTGTCGATGAAGTCAGGGAGTACATACTATTTTTTTCAATCAAATTATTATGAGCCCTTAAAATTTGGGATATGTGCAAATATATTTTAAAAACAACTTTAAAACGAACACTTAAACTTTTATATTCATAAAAAGTAGGTTAATTCATTTTGAGGAGCTTCTTGGCATGGCTTTTAGGCATTTTTTAGATGTCTATCACTCCTCTGGTACTTTGGACTCCCAGTTTGTCCTAAATACTCTAAATGAAATCTTTGTTCCAACTTTATAAAATGAGGACACTGAATGGCTGTTACAACCTATCTCCTTAGAAGAGGTTAAGGAAGCTGTGTTCTCACTACCAAAAGATAGTGCCCCTGGACCTAATGGTTTTCATGCCCTTTTTTTTCCCCAAAAACTCTGGTACTTAATAGGTGATGATCTTCATGCAATGTTCAATAGTTTTTGGTCCTTTGAATTCTTACTTCGGTCTTTTAACAAAACACACATCATTCTTATACCGAGGTTTGACAACTTGCAATCTTTCAGGGACCCCAGGCCTATAAGTCTATGCAATGTCATATATAAAATCCATTCTAGGATTTTATGCCTAAGGTTTAAAAAGGTACTCCAAAAATTGATAGCTCCCAATCAAGGTGCTTTTTTAAAGGAAAGACTCATCTCGAACAATATTGTTCTAGTTGCAGAACCGATAAACCAAATTCACCTATCAAGGAAAGGTTAGAAAAAATTGGCTACTTTCAAAATTGATATTGCCAAGGCCTTTGATAGTGTTTCTTGAAGCTTTATTTTCGCTATACTGACTCATATGAATTTAAAAATGGTTTTTTCTTATCTTGCAATGCATTACAACAGTACAATATCAAAAAAAATTTTAATGGACCTGTTACTCAACCCATTTTTCCTCATAGAGGTCTTAGACAAGGAGACCCCTATGTCCTTACCTTTACATTCTCACTGTTAATATTCTTTCCTGCCTTATTAATCATTTGGAATCCCAAGGACAATGACACGGAATCAAAATTTGCAACACAGGTCAATCTATTTCTCATCTCTCATCTGCTTTATGTTGACGACTCAATTTTGTTTTTTGAAGTCTCAGAGGAAGCGATTAATAATGTCAAGCAAGTTCTAGATACTTATTGCTTATGGTTTGGTCAAAGAATCAATCTCCAAAAGTTCTCTACTATCTTCAGTCCAAGTACTCCTCATGGTCTTAAGTTGCAATATTCTCAAGTTTTAGGAGTACATTTTTCTGAGAAATTGGGAAAATATTTCAGAACTTGGATAGATCCTGGGAGAAATAAATCTCAAATATATCTCCAAGTGATTGAATCAATTGAGAGACGCACTTCAGCGTGGAAGGCAAAACTACTCTCACACGCATCATGACCTACCCCTCTTAAATCGGTACTTGTTGCTACTAAGATTCATATCGTATCCTGCACTAAATTGCCTCAAGGCATATGCTCTAGAATTGGTGCTCGATGTTTAGATTTTTTTCTGGGAAGCTATAGGTGATAGAAACAGAATGCATTTGGTAAACAATAATGTCCTTTTTTTGGCTTAGTGGTATATTGAACCGGTAAAAAACTGATTTAACTGGTATTAAATCTGGTAACCCTCGTTCAGTGGGTGCTCGGTTTATTTGTTTTGGCCTTCCAGAATGCCCAAAACGACACAGTTTTATTTTTAAAAAGAAACCCTTCTTCAGTTCTTTGGTTCTTCCCTTTTGGCCTTCACAGTTTAGTGGTTCATCGTCAAGTTCCCTAATCCCTACTTCCCTCCCCTGATTCCCCTTTGCTCACGTAACTGTCCTCCTCCCTCGAACCAAAACCACGATCACCTCCTCCAAAATCCCTGCTCCCTAGAGTCGCTGACAGCACGGTCCATGGCAAAGCTCTTTGTTCGATCTTTCCCTGCTTTACCTTCACCACCAGCCATCGCAAGCCTGAGTCTCCCTCAACCTCACCAATCACCACCTCTTGTTTCGCCTTTGCCACTCGCATTGCAAAAGTTAGTACGCTTTAGCTTCAGGTTCTCTGCATTACTCTTAAGGGATGATTTCTGATCTGCAACTCGTCCAGATTCTGATTTTGTTGCAGAATCAGACTATTCCCTAGAACACAAGTCACTCTAATCTGTACCTTTCCTGGAAGTATCTCCAGAGTCTAAATAAACACAAAATCATAATAGAAGTTATCCATTGGAAAGAATTGTGTAGGAGCTTGGAATTCTTGCATACCCATCCATGAAAAGCAATTTACCCACACTCATAAATCAAGGACAATATGTTGAACAAAGGCAATGAAAGCACCAGACCCTGCGATGTCAATGTTTCAATGGGTCAATCACTTTCAGAATAGCATTGAATGTCAGACACATAAAAAATAAACAACTAGAGTAAATAAAATGGAATTGTCTGTCATCTACACTCACAAACATGAAGTAAGTAATAAATGTCCCTCAGAATCATCACGATAAAAAGTATTGATTAATTATATTATATTATTTTAATATGATCGATGTGACCAGTAATCCTTGACCCGATATCTTGACTGGTTTAAGTCCTGATTTGTTTTTTTGTTCCTCGGTATTTTTATGATTAATGCATTTTAATTGTTTTTTTATCAAAAAAAACTATTAATTCATTTTTTTAGTTCACTAAAATAATAATGCATATAAAATTTTTAAAGGCATTCGGTCAATAATGTGCTGTGGTACATTCTGGTAGTGAAATAACGTAATAATGGATTAGTAAGAGGTTATATCTATAAATTTAAAAATTTAGGAGGATTATTAATTTATCAAGGGTTATATATGAAAATTGAAAATGTTGGCAAAAAGAAGTTATATACATAAAAAGAATCAAGGACAATCCCATAAAAAAACCCTAAATTCCAAATCAAGTTTAATAATAATAATTTAATAAATTTTGATAACACTGAATTTATAAATAATAATATATTTTATAAAATTTTTAAAAAAATCACAAGAAAAATTGTGGAAATTGTGAAATTGCAAGTAAGGTATTTTGTAAAAAAATTTGTTGTCATTTACTATTCGATTATTGTCAAAACCTATATAACTCTTGTAATGGGTCTTAATATGTGATTTTACAATTTCCACAATCTTCTTTTTACTATTTTTCTAATTTTCACTTAAAATTTAGTAATTTTAAATTTTTTCCTGCAATTTTTATTGCACGCAAGGCATTTTTATTTGAAAAGGAAGCAACGACAATGGTTAATCTTTACTTTAGATGGCTCAGATTTTTTTTAATCGAAACGATGTCGTTCTTTTCCATCGTCAGGCCCAACCCGCCTCCTTCTCCTCCCAATCGTCCTCCATTCCCAAAGCCCTTCCCTCTCCCAACCTTTTCTTCGAAGATCTTTTCACCCTTCCTTGATTTCTCTGGGTTTACAATCTGGATAATTGAGGCAATGAAGCCTAGAGACTCCGGAAGAAGAATAAACGGTTACAAGTCTTTCTCTCGCACTCTCTTTGATCTCTCAGGTTTCAATTTCTCCGTCGGACTAGTTTTCGCTGCTAATTGGTTCGTTCGAATCTTCGCGACATTGGAAATTGAAGATTTCGTGGTGGAAGACAACACTTGGGATCAACACGGACCACTATTCGTCCAGCCCCCATTCCCCCAATACGACGACCTCTAATTATTCGTGACAATAAGGTTTGACCAAATTTACTAATCTAGTTAACTATAATCCCAAGTCATTTCTAGCTTGAGGGAAAATCAATGGTCTATGTGTAAGAAATGCAGTAGATGCACTGTTCATTTCTTGTTTCTCTCAGTTGCGGATGATGAAGCGCGTACATCGGGCTTATATCGCATCGCTTCTCACCGTCCTCTTAAGCTGTCCGGCAATGATAGATATTCCGAATTTCTCTTATTTGTGATAGAGGAAGCCTTGAATGATATGGGGGAAAGAACAAGGTTCCTGTTTTCTGAGGTGAAGAGAGGAAATTTGTAGCTTTTTTCTAGTGGGCATCTACGATTTTGAGAATTGTATTTGTGTCTGTTCAAATTTAAATAGAGTCCGAGACTAGAAGATTTCATGTTGACTCTCATCTGGAAAGTTAGAGATCTTGACTCTGCAAGGTGTGCTCTGCTACAGCAAAGGGAAGCACAGGAATTATGTAACAGACAAGGCCAAATAAGTTTGAAACTGCTTGCTGACTTGAGGATTTCAGGAAACAGCCATCAATTTCTTTGGAAATTTATTGTTGATAAGTAGTTTTGGTGAGCCAAGATTTAGAATTGATCCTCGCCTGGGAAAGATACTGCTAGTACGAAAGCCAAAAGTTCATGAGTCAAACATGGTGGGACACAGTACTTGGCATGGTAGCAGAGGAAAGATGTGGCACTAACCTAACCTTAGTAATTGAAGAGGCAAAAAACCATTTCACACAAAAAGGTATTCATTTATAATGTGTATGGGCAGATACATGTCTATTCTGGTATGACAACCATTCTCTGCTAATGACTAAGAATACATAGCCAAAAGAATGACAATAAGATTAAAAATACAAAATCAGAAGAAGAAAAAACCAAATCTACTACAAAAAGCTGGTGCCTGCAAGACCATGATGCAACAAATTGTGGGCTATGTAATCCCTAGCTTGGACTGAATTGGCAGAGCGTATGTTGTTCTCAGCGATCATCTCATCATCAAAGAGGTCGAAGTTCCACTCTGGATCCATCACTTCGTTTCTCATCTCACAGATATTATGCAGAACACAGCAAGCTCCAAGAACAACAGGCAAGTCTTGTAGCTTGACTTCTGTTCTCTTCTGCAAGCAAGCCCACCTACCTTTCAATCTAGCAAAGGCCTCCTTGGCAACTTTTTGAACGTCCCCAATCTTCTCATTGAATGCATGTTGAGTCCAAGTGAGGTTTTGGTGGGTATATGGAACCAAAACCCAATCCATTAAAGGAAACCCAGAATTTCCTACTATCCAAACGTCCTTCAGAAGTCCCCTGCTCGCTCTCTGGTATAAAGCTGATTTCTCCAGCACTTGATCATCAGGCATTGAACCAGGCCATCCAATGCACACATCAGTGAAAACCCCCTTAGGATCTACAACCCCTTGAACTGTGATTGAGTATGAAGTCTTCTGGTTCCTCTCAGTGTGACGCTTATTGAAATAAGCAGCCACGCTGATCTTAGGTGCAATGATGGGAACATGGGTAGTGTACATTGATCCTCCAACGTTTGGTATTCCAGACATCGATTCATATTCCTGCTTGATCTCATTCATCTTCCCTTCATCAGGCCAGTGAAGAAACTTAGGCATTAGAACAGTTTTGATGGCAGAACACACCTCAAGAACAAGCTTGTGACAGGTTGATATGCCCAATCCGAAACGTTTTGACACAAGACGAAGAGGATCCCCTGTGGCTAATCTCCAAATACACACAGCAACACGTTGCCTCACCGGAATAGCGTCACGAAGCATCGTGTTCTTCTTCATCACCACCGAGTCAAGTTCCTCGCAGATCATATCAAATGTTGCTTTGCTCATCCGGAACGATCGCCGGAATTCTTCCTCCGGGAAGTCAGGATGGTTACACCGTTCCCACCAATCCTTTGACCGGTCCTTCACCCATAGTCGGCGATGGTGCTGACCCGAAGACGGCGATGCAGAACTTGCCGGCGCCGTAATTTCAGAACCCACATTATCAGGAATGAAAGCAGATTCGGAAACAGCAGCAGAAGCTGAAGCTGAAGCTGAAGCAGACATTGCGGAGGCAGAACGGCGGGCCCTTTTGGTTACCGAATGGTCGAGCTCATCCGTCTGAGAGTAGTGGTCCTGAAACTGTGCATAGTAATCATTCATAGCTTGGGTTTGCTGCTTATAGTTATACTCGAACATAGCTCTGTCTTCCTCGGATTCCATAGCTCTCTTCTTCTCCTCTTGCTTATCTTCTTCGTCCAACAGAACCAATGAAGTGAAAATATCCTTCAACGAATTCTTCTTCAAATCATGGTACTCATTAACACTTCTCCGACCATCATTCCCTCCTTCGTCGTCCTTTCGACCCCTCTTGTTTGCATTGTCGTTGACACCTAAATATGAATCCATCTCTGAATACAAGCTATAGAAGTGTGAATAATCTTCCTGATTAAGAAATGGGACCGGGCTAATCTCCATCAAAGAATCGGTCTTTGTCCTCTGGGTTGGTGTGAAATCAAGGTTCGCAACAGAAACAGGTTCCAATTGGAAGATCAAAAGGTGAGTTTTGTGTGAAAGGAAGGTGTGAACGCTGAAGAATTGGGTGAGGAAGAAGAATGGAGTCTTGGGAGGATATATAGAGGGAGAGATAGAGAAGGAAGAAGAAGCGTGTGCGCAAATCTGAACGCGTGGTTGGGGATGCTGTAGTTTGACGGTGACTATGACTCGTTTTTGGAGATAAAAGTTGAAACTTTTTCAATTTAAAAATGATTTGACGTAATAATAATTTATGGATCCATCTGGGAAGCGTGTCGTTTTACGCGGCTGGGGAGAATGGGTTTTTTTTTTTTTTTTAAGTTTGGAATTTTGCGGTAATGAAAAACGTTGGGAAAAAGCCGCGGGCTGTGGAAGTTTCGGTTGAGATTGTTGGACTTGAAGGAATATCAACGAAGATAAGAAAGAGAATAGAGAGAAAAAGAGAGAAGCTTCGCCGTCCGAGAGAGAGAGTGGGGACGAAGCAAGAATAAAAAGAAGATGAGGGGTTGGTTTTCAATAATAAATAAAGTTGGTTAAGGAAAGAATACCTGCTTCTTACACGTTTATTTATCAATTATTTTTTGGGTCTACATCTTAAAAATATTAGTGAACTTTTTGGTCATTTGGATTCTTTATTTTTATTTTCTGTATTGAAAATAAAATATTTTTTGTTGCAGTGTAACATTGACCTACATTACATAGCTTTGGTACTGTAATAAAAATATATTTATAATTTTATATTAGATAAAAATTTTATTGATAAAATATTATATATACTACTTCCAGTCACTAATATAAGAGTTAGTTAGCTAATTTGGCTAAATTAAAAAATTTAATTAAGTTAGTTATTTATAGTAAATATGTATTTTTTTAAAATATTTTTATTAATCAAGTATATTAATTAAAATTACTATTATTATAAGAATTATCTTAAAAAATAAATAGATATGAGAGATAAAATAAATTAGAATTTTATATTTAAGATCAAAATAAAAATTAAATTAACTTTTATAGTAAAGACAAGAGATATTGCATTAATAAGAAAAATGAAGGCTATGAAAGAGCAATGACCACTGAGCACACAGGAAGTACTCTTCAGCAAAGGAAATACTTCTGCTTAAAAACCTAAAAAATAATAGTAATGAAAATATAATAAAGTTTATATACTTTATGTCCTTAAAAAAAGATTTTTTGAACGAGAAAATAATACTAAAATATTATTAAGCAATAACAGTGTCACTAATCAATCCATCCATAACACAGTAAATATCACATGATTTATTTTTTAAAACTTAATTAATTTTACTTGTACAGAATAGGGTCATGAAGAAGATATTATGGAACTTATGGGGGGGGGGTGATTGTGACAATGCACAGTCGCGCTTTTGTACTTCTGGGACCTCTGACCATATCTGACTTGCTCTTTAAAGGAGAGTCTCCTAGCTAACCCATTTGAGGAGACAACGTGAAGGAATGAGGCATAAATATTTATTCATGTCTCTTCTTTGCTTCAAATAAAATATTATTATCAATGATTTTGCAGTATAATAGTATAAGAGTTCAATACAAGTGGAAAATTGCTATTTTAATCTCTCGCTTATAATCTCAAATTGTTAATACATGTTCCTTTAATTAAAAATAATATAACTGATAATTTAGTAATTAATTATAAATTTAATTTTATACAATATTTTAATTTATTTTCTTAAATTAAAATATATATTTTTAGTCATTTAACCTTAAAATCATTATAAATAATAATAATACTAAAATTTTTAATATTAATTAAAATATTATTAAAAAATAACATTTAATTTTAAATTTTAAAAAAATATGATTCTTACAGAAAATTATTATTTAAACTAAGATTTTAGGAGTTAAAAAATGAATGCTTTTGAAATTAAATTCAGGACCACCACATGTATGCATGCTTTAGTCAACACTAAAGGGGAAATATGCAAGAAACAGTCACATGAATACATGATGAAACCTGTAGCTTTATGTTCCTTTTTTTCCAATTAATTTTACAAAATTAGTCTACAAATTCTTGCAGTTAAATTATTGGGTTTTTCCTAGCTATACTTTTTAAATTATTACAATGATAATTATAATTTTTTTTTTAAAAATATTAACGAATTACTATTTTTCACATCTATTTTCTCTAAAATTACAATAAACCTTTTGTATTACTTTTTTTTTCATGAAAAAAAGGATACAAGTGAAAAATAAAAATTGTGTGCAAAAGTCCTTGTTGGCAATTGACCTTGAAACCCCTACAAACAAAGCATATCCCCATCGAGCCAAATCATCGCTGACATCATAAATAGATAATAAGTATTTCATTTATTTTCATAAATAACTTTCATTTTGAATTTTGTGTTTTATCCTTTTGCGCACTTTATATTTTAATTTTACAAAGAGAAGATAATAGCTCAATTTATTGGCATCTGTGGGAAAAAGATGATTGAGACCTGATTAATGATTAATGATTAATAATTTTTGTTTATAGATTAGAAGTGTTATTGGATCAGTATTAATATAATCTCTTTCCTGATTAGATTGAAATACTTAAATATTATCATTTTGGAGTTAGCACATGTTAA
The DNA here is from genome assembly GCF_004799145.2 of Neltuma alba. Lineage (NCBI taxonomy): Eukaryota > Viridiplantae > Streptophyta > Magnoliopsida > Fabales > Fabaceae > Neltuma > Neltuma alba. Next base: position 21,065 of record NW_021633478.1, read on the forward strand.
GTGATTTAAATTTTACCATAAAATCTCAAGAAGTTTCTATTAAGGCTATCAATTACTTGTTTGAAATTACTTAATATAAATACTCATAAGGATGTACATATATATAAAGATAAATTTTTTTAATATACTTATTAATATTTTATAAATTATGTTTGAAAAGCTATTCGAATGGTCTTTACCAATCCGAATAAACACTAACTTTATTAAAATAGGGACATCTAATTGTACTTTGACAGCATATAAGAACTAGAGAATGGAAGGCCAAAGCTTCTTCTGAGTCACGAAATATTTGTTTCTAAAATTAAAAATGTATTTAAATTATTTGTTTATATTATACTCTTTCTGTCTTTAATATAAGACTCATTTAACTAATTTGATTAGATTAAAAAAATTAGGTAAATTAGTTAATTATAAGAAAAATGACATATTTTTTCTAAAACACTATAATCATCTTTTTTAATACCTCACTCTCTCTTCTACTTGATTATAGTTGAGGGAGTATCCATAGGGCTAATTTAGAGAAAATTGATAAATATGAAATATAAATCTTATATTTAGAACCAAAACCAACTCAAAAATTGAGTCATATATTAAAAACCAGAGGAGTATATATTTCCTGAACACGAACAACGTATTTTTGAATTTTGTTGGAATATATACATTGAAACTCGAAAGTATCTGAGTCAATGGACAAGGTTGACAATTAATTAATGTTACAACCTAAAGTCTTAACCTACAGTCAATATACATGTGACTGTCGCAATCGGCCCACGTCATCCATGACGTCATAAATATTATTACGTTTCTTTCCATGATATAATTTATTTTCTGAGTCAGCATCTTTATATTTGCATTACTTTCCCATATTTCATGAATTGTGTCGTTTACTTATTGTTTTTTCGTAACGACTATTAGAGGGCTTTTTATTCTGTTAGATTCTTAGTAATGTGATGTCATAGTTAATTTACTTTTTTTTTTTTGGGAGATGGATAGTTAATTTATTTGCATAAATAGATATTATGCAAAATTGTACCACCACCTAACTTTTATGTCGTACTACCTCAAATTCTTAATATAAAAACTAATCTAACATTTAATTTGACTATAAATATAATACTAAAATATATTTTGTCTCTCATATTTATTCTTCCTACAGTAGTCATTATAGTCATTACACATGTAAAAATTTCATCAAATAGTAATTATAACTAATACACATGATTAACATGGGTATTGTACAGAGTACAATACTATTTACTACAAATAACTAATTTAATTAATTTATGTAATCTACTCAAATTAGTCAAGTAACTCTTATATTAAAGATAGAATGTAATATATAATTAATGCTACTGACACTTCAGACTTTATAATAAATGTTGACTTTTCCATTAGAAATTTTTTAAGTACTACTACCTCCGATCATTAATATAAGATCTTGTTTAATTTTTATTTTGGTCTTAAATATAACACTTCGATCTATTTTGTCTCTCATATTTAAATTTTTTTTTTCAAAGTAATCTTTATAACAATAGTAGTTCTAACTAATATACTTGATTAGTAAAGTATTTTAAGAAAGACAATACCTATTTATTACAAATAACTAACTTAACTTATTTTTTTAATCTCCTCAAATTAAGTCAACTAGCTTTTATAATGAGAAGCGAAGGTAGTATTATAAAAATGACTTAACTCTTGTCGTTCCCAACTCAGATGCAATTATATATTAAGAACAAGGACTGCACGAAGTCTACAATTAAAGATATTACTTGAACTTTTTTTTTTGGCCAAAGATATTACTTGAACTTCAAAATTATTATTTTGTACGCCTAACAAAACTAACAACCACTTTTAAGTCAGCATATTGCTTAAATTAAAAGATTGATTTATAGAAATTTACAATTGAAATGTCATTGAACAAGTGATTAGTACGTAAAATTGTTAGGTGTAAAAATAAGAACGGCCATTGGTACAGAGAATGATTCGGTGTCCAAATAAAATAAATGTTGAATATTATTTTTTTTTCCTTCACAAAGCTTAAAACAATATATTTTGAGCTATAAAGAGAAAATAACACTCTATTAAATTTGTCTTTTTGTAATTCTATTTTGTTAGATTTTTTGTAATTTATACATGAAGGTTTAATTTACTTAATGATTATACTTTTTTATTTAAATATTACCTTTTTATCAAGATTATACATAAATATCTTGTATATTTAATATCATTATATATATTATTTTAGTCATGATTCAAAACCTAAAGATTTTCTTTTCTATATACAAGAGCCAAATACTTGAATATATGGTTAACTAAAACTGTTAAAATTAGTAAAATACTCCTCTGGTCCTATTTATAAGGTACTTTCAGCATATTTCACACAGACCAAGAAAAACCTTAAAATATATTAACTCTCCATTAAAATATAATAATTTTTTAAATTTATCCATATTTAATATATACACATTTTAAAAGAAATAACTAGCTACACTAAAATAAATAAAAGATAAAATAATACATTCACACTGAAAATTTAACGAAATGACCTATAAATAGATAAAAAGACCATTCTCTCTCTATCATATAAATAGGACCAGATGAATACACCGAATATGTAGAAAGTATACTCCTTTTTTTTTGGGCTCTTAATATGGTCTTATTTACAAGTGGGGTAGGTGAGAGTCAAAAAAGATGAGAGAAAATGTATGGAAAAAATAATGTGAGAGAAAGTGTATTAATTAAAGATAAGATAACAATAAATAATATATTTAATGTTTAGATAAAGTTAAAGTGACTCTTAATGGACTGGGTTAATTATAAAATCTGGATGACCCAGCAGCACGCGGACGAAGTATTTCGATCAATTTTTGTTTGCTTACTCCTCCTGCAAAAGAAATACAGATATTTTTCTAGGAAAAAAATATCTGACACAGAGTCAATAGTCAAAGCTGATAATTGACTTCTCACCGACAGATAAAGCATATCATCAGCAAGCCCATTTATTGCTGACGTCATAAAATTAGTAATAATTATGTCATTTACTTTTACAATGACATCCAATTCACGTGTCATTACTTCTGGGGCGTTGCGCAGAATGGACATCAATTTAATTATTTATTGTTTGGGCAAAACGAAATTATAATTTTAAAAATAATTTATGTGAATAAAATTTGTTTTGATTTACATAAAAATATTTTTAACAGTATTTTTGAAAGTAACTAAATACCTCCCAATGTTTATTCGGAGTTGTGATACAAGCTTTTAAAAATAACTTTTCAATTATAATTTATAATAAATGAGATAAATATATGAAGAAAATTTTGTTTTAATTTATATGAAAATACTTGCAAGAACTTAAAAGCCCTACAATCTGTGAAAATAATCTTTACTCGACAATTATGTTTCTTCATTCATGAAGCCTAGTATATGCCATTCGTAATAATAATAACAAGTTTCATTAAATTTTATCTTATCTTCTGCGTTGATATTTCTAAATTTAAAGTTTTGTATAAATAATATTGTTGGGTTCTATTTTACCCTTGGTGGATTAAAATCCAAACCCATTTATATGGATGCGCTGTGAGCTTTCTTTTAATTTATTTTTAAAAGAAAAGAAAATACTATTTAATATTTTTTTTATAGTCACCGAGAGAAATTTTCATGCCTCTGTAGAGTGGGTGAGTAAGAATTTATTTAGAATAACTATTGGAACCTTCAAAAACAATATTTTAATATTAATCTACCACATATAAAGTAAGTATGCCAAAAAAAATTTATATCAATCTATGTAAAAGTATTTATAAGTGTTTATATTTTTTCTTGGCCAAATATAAGTGCCTATATTAAGCAACTCTAAATTACATCTAAAAAAAACCAACAATAGTGTGTGATTAGAGTTCAGATTGGTGCGTTGGGAAAAAAAATAGAAATCAAACTATGGTTTTAAAGTATTTTTACGGTTTACAAAGTAAATATGTGAAAGAGTTTGTCTTATTTTGTAAAAAAATACTTCTCAGAAATACTTTTTAAAATTGCCAAACACCCTCTTAGGTGATTTTATTACACAAGAAAAATTAAGATGCACATCAAAACTAAACCTTCAAATATCATTAACATGACAAATTTTACTAATTAAATAATTGAACAAGCAACAAGGCGGCATTAGTTTATATATTTATAAAAGTCACTGAGAAATACATTATTTATAAATTATAAATAACAAGATTAATATTGTATATATCTATTCAAGCATACAAAACCCACAACAGTCATGTGCAATAGTCACATGCAATGTTTAATAATTTAATGTTTATCTTATAAAAAAAATTCGAGTCTAATATAACTAGTACTAGTATTATATATTAGACTGTTATATAAAGAATATAGTATTAATTATGACTTATTGATAATGTGATTGGATATAAATTTTATTTTTAAAAACATATATAAAATAAACACATTTTCTTACTCTTGTAAAAATTTAAAAATTAAGTTATATAATCAATGAACTATGAATAAATATTTTATTATCTCCTAGGCAATCATTAAAGTTTGAAAGAAAAATCTTCGCAATCATTGAGGGCTGTTAAAATAATATTTGTAGCACGTTTAACATTCAGGCCAAGAAAAAAATAAATAAAATACACGTGAGAGCCAACTGGAGAGATGACGTAAAGTGGCATTATTATCTAGAGATAAAACAATAGGAATAAGAAACATGCCAATTAGAAGTTAGAACTTTAAATTAATACTATTCAGTCGGCGGAGCCTCTATATTTTTGTTAGTAACGTGGTTTAATCAAAGTATTTATATAATATAATCAAACTTATGATTGTGTCTCTAAGATTCTTCAACTTCACAATTATATTGAGTGGATTATCTTAAAAGTTGTGAGAATATTAAATTCTATAAAGGCAAAAATCTTATAATCGCCACTATTACAAATAAAGTCATTTTCATCACTTATTTTTGTCCGTTTTAAAAAATAAAAGAATATAAATCTTTAAACTCATGTGTTAAAAGGGAACAGACGAGTATAGGAGCCTATACTCGTCTATTCCTCATAAGAGACGACTAGGGGTGACCATATTTGTTTGTTACGTTGTAACAGACGAGTATAGGTTCTCATACTCGTCTTTTATGAGGAACAAATGAGTATGAGCTTCCCATACTCGTCTATTATGATGAACAGACGAGTATAGACTCCCAATATTCACATGTTTTTTTTAAAAAAATAGATGAATAATTTTTTTTTAGTTCAAATTTCATCTTTGCCGCACACAAATCTGAATATACCCAAGCAAATACACCTTCTCCTTCCTTCTTCTCTTTTCTTCATGTGCGGTGAGCTCTCTCTCCCTTCTTTAGACTTCTACTTCTCCCTCTCCAGCATTGATGCTGACGACCAAGTCTGCCTTCTCCCCCTTTAATAATTGATCGTCTTCTTCTCCCACTCTTCCCCATTCTTCTTCTCCTTCTCTTTCCCATTCTTCATCCATTCCATCCCACAACCAAGAGCAACATTTTCTTTCATAAAAGTCGCAATTCTCGTCCAACTTAAGCTTGTTTACAACACAAAGTAAGTGACATGGAGGTGTGTCTCTTATATTCTGTGGTTTTTTAATTTGGATGTTAAAAGGAATGAATGTAAGTGTGTGTGATTGTTGGTAAAAGTTGCATTTAGGAATTATTCAATATCGATTGGGTTACATTTTGATAATTAGAAAGCTTGCTAAACTTGTTTAAATCTTAATGAACATAAAGTGTTTGTGAAAATGTCTAAGAGAGCAATTTGATAGGAATATAATAGTTAATTAAGTATTCTCAATATTTAATCTTCATATTAAATTTTAGAAAGCTTTAGATGCTATTTCAACATATATGTGAATGTAGCTTTATTTTTATTACTTTATAGGTAGATCATGTTAGAAGAATTGTGCTTCAAATTATATTAAAAAGCTTGAGTAGTTGAATATTACAATCATCCTAATTAATATTGCAAGTAAGCTTGAAATTATATTTGATATTATGAAGATGAAAACTTTGGTATATATGTTTTTACATGTTATGGACTGCTAAAATTGTTTGATTTAATTGTGTTGGATAGCTTAACTTAGTCTTGAATTGCTTTAATTTTGTTAGAATTGAGCTTAATTGGATAAAATTGCTTTAATTGTTATATGACTAACTTATAGTGTTTAGTTCTTTTTGCTTAATTAAGTAAATTAATTAGGAAGTTATTTATTTAGATGTTTTAACCCTTAAAATTGTGGATTGTGTGAATTTTATTTATATGAAAACTACGTGATTTGGTTGTGCTGAATTGCTGTAACCTGTTTTAGTTCTGCTGTATGTATGCTTTTGGAATCACAGGTTAAATAAAAACTGACAATATGGAAATTTTTGCCTTTTATTGGTAAAAAAAAACACATATTCGTTTGTTCTCTTTAGAATAGATGAATATGCATGCCCATATTTATCTGTTCTAGTCAGAATAGATGAATATGGACATATTCGTCTATTACGGAATAAACGAATATATGAATGCCAATATTCATATGTTTTAAAACAGACAAAATATATAATTATTATCTATATCTCTTCTATCAACGTCTCTCTTAAAACAGACCAAAAAAATGCTTTTAGAATAGACAAAAATAATATATTTTGCAGTAATGCACCATTGTGGCTCTATGTGTGTTTTGATGCACATATCTGTTCTTATCTTCTTTTTTTCCTGGGGCTAAATCTTTGTGCTTGTCCCTAACTTATACATATTACCCCTCTTTTTTCCCCCCCCCCCCCAAGTATTTGCACAAAATCTCATAGAAGTTCTATTATTATTTACAATTTATAATGGGTTAAAGTGGAAATTCATTTAAGAAGTTTTCGTTTAAAAGCAAAGTTGTCTCGAAAGCTGTTTTAGATTCGATGTTGTCTTGAAAATTTTAAAATGCAGTAATATTGTTTCATTCAATTAAAAAATTAACATTGATTGTTAAGATATTGTCATTGATTGTTAACAATTTTAATACTACTTTCGCTTTTTAATATACGAGTTAGTTGAAAATTTGAGTATATTAATAAAATTAGTTAAATTAGTTATTTATAATAAATAGGTGTTATTTTTTTCTAAAATAGTAATGCTAATCATGTGTATTAACTAGATAATTTGAGTAGATTTAGAAAATTAATTATTTATAATAAATAGGTGTTTTTTTCTCTAAAATATCATTACTAAGCATATATATTAGTCAGAACTACCTTTAAAAAGTGGATAAATATTAGAGACAAAATAAATTAAAATATTATATCAAAGACCGAAAGTAATAGTAAGGGGCCATATTGTTCCATTTTAACATTTTCGGTGCAACCTTAAATCCAAAGAGCCTCATGGGGCAACATTTACTTCTCAGTAAAACTTTTCATGATACTTTTACATATTAACCCATTTATAAATAGTACAAACACGACTCCTTATATTATTAATATTTTTATAATTATTAATTGGATGAATTTTTTTAAAATTTTTTAATACATCTTGTGATTTTTCCGTAAGAGTGCCTCTTGTTTACTTCACTCTCATCCTCTTCATCAAAGGTCCCACATATGTTAATCATTTGTAATCCTTTAAATAAAAATAATGGTCAACGAATACGCGTTAGACCAAGTGAAATTTAATAATATTTGGCATATTAGCCATTAGCATGTGTAAATCAATTTTACCATTATTCAAATCACAATCGACCCGCATTATTAATGACGCCATTGAAAAAATATTGCATTTATTTCCATCATAGTGTGGACATCTCATTTTGTATTGCTTTCCCACCTTTTGTCTATTTTGCTGGAATTCTATTTCATGTTCTGACCAAATTAATTCAAACCGTCCATTTTTTTTCCTTGTTATTGATTGTTACTAATAATCAATTATCCAACTTCTGCATATAGAAGTTGGATAATTGATTTATAAATATTTAAAAAATTAGTTGAATTATTTTTTGACTAGTAAGAAATGTGTCTTGATTTTAAAAAAAAATACTCGCCTTAATAATTATTTTCATTGAAAGAAACCCTCTTCATATATGTAATAAATATAAAGGGTAGTTTTGATTCTACTATTAGATTCCCAAGTATTATATATATTGCAGTTTCTCGTGCAAAAATAGCACGTTGATTGAATTATATTATAGTATATTTTTTCTTAAAAAATATAATCCCTAAGTAAACTTATATTCAAATCCTTTCTTCAAAGTTCAAAGAATGATTTATCACGTGTGAACATGACTTAGTCTCAACATATAATTAAGTCGATTATTGTTCTTTTTTTTTTTGACCAGCTAAGTCAATTCTGAACATTACGTATATAAAATCATATATACATATAAGCATGATTTTAAAATAAAATATTATCCTACTTCGGGTCCTTGACTTGTTCAGTAAGCTCATTGTCATCTCCTCTTCTTTCAGATCATATGCTTCCCAACTTTTCTCAACAGAAATAATTTAAATTAAAAGCAAATTAATGGACCCAATTTTTATATTCTTTATATAAAAAGAGGCCAATATAAACTACAACTTGTGAATAATTAATATGTTTAAGTTTGAGGCTGAGTTTTTAGTTTTGCCCTAATAATTGATTTGATTTTTGAAACAAGTAAACACAAAGTTAAAAACACAATAGAGTGGCTGATTCTAGTCTATTAAAAAGTGTAAATGTTGAACTAGATAGTTTTATCTTGCCAACCTTAGTTTTGAGATGAGTGAGGTTGTTAATGTTTTGGAGAAACCTTCTTAAAAAGTGAGAAATTTGTTATACAAAAATAATGTAGGGGTTGCTTACCTAAGAATAATAAGGAAGTGGTGCGATGGGCATAGGCCCCGAATTATTCACAAAAAAAAAAAAAGGCAGAGTGGGAATGTACTATTCTAGCTTTTAATAAAAATAAATGTATTTAATTAATTTGATTAGATTTTTTTAAAAAATGCTGTGATGAATAATTTATATTGAAATTATCTCTAATACAATTTCATGAATAGTTTGAAAAATACGAAAAATAAAATGAATTAAAATTTTATAGACAAGGAGCACTAATTATTGTGGACAAAATGGTTAACCCGAATTTCAGAATTACGGATTGGGATTTTGGGGGAAAAGGGTAAGAGAATAAGAAATTTGGGAAAAATCATAAAAGAGATTGAGGTTGCTTCTAAAGGTTAAATACGTGTAAATGAAAAGCGACGACTTTAGTTTTTTTTTTTTTTGGGTGCAGAAAAAAAAAATGGACGGAGAGGCGGTTGATGGAAGCTGCCTGGAATTTGCTGACCACTCACCCGCCGTCCAACCGCGGATTCTGATGCCATTATGCTTCCACGTCAGCGTTGGTCTTGTCAGTATCCCCCGCGTACCTTACAGTACTCTCCCCCACCTTCTGTCCCCTTTTGACTTTTAGTCAACCAAGCTAAGTCACCCCATACCATGCATCTATTCTCAATTCAAATTAAAATTAGAAAAATTGCTGAAAAAAATTTTATTGTAAAATTTATGGAGAATAGAAATGAAGACCTAAGTAAAGAATATAGTCAGTAAAAAACTTATTAACAATAGAACAACTTACAATGATAAGTTTCGGATAGTAAATCACAATTGTTCTTTTTTTATTGAAACTTATTGATAATTATTTTCTTTTCTTAACATCTCATTGTAATTCTTTTTAAAATTTATTATGCCATCTAAGGATTCAGATTCTTAAACGGATATAATTTATATGTGTAACATATTTTCAAAACTTCGAAATTTATAAAGTTTTTAATTTTCCATCATCAGTATCTTATTTTCGCAATTGAGTTTTAAGGATTTATACAACTGAACTATGCTCCTGACTACTTTTCGTGCATTTTGTTTTCCTCATTATTGATTGTTAATTTGTTACTAATATTTAGGGTGTTCTCTTTTGGCATATAAAACTTAGATAATTAATTTATAGATATTAAAAAAATTAGTTAAATTAGTCAAGTAAGTTTCATATTAAGAAGCGAATGTAGTATTTGTAGATCTGAGCCTCTACCTTTCCAAAACGGCTAATAAATGAGTGTATATAATATAGCATAATAATTAAACTTGACTAAATATTTAATTAGAGTTTAAATAATTGAGCGTCCAAGCCAACCTAATCAAACTTGTTCAATAAGCTCAATGTCTTGTTCTCTTCTTCCAGACCATATGCTTCCCTTATTGGAGCAATTTTTATATCCATTGTATAAAAAGGGGCCAATATAAACCACAACTCGTGAATAATTAATATGCCTCGTTGCACTGTGTTTAAGTTTGAGGCTGGGCTTTTAGTTTTGTCCTAATAACTGATTTGATTTGATTTTTGAAACAAGCGAACACAAAGTTAAAAACCCAACAGAGTGGCTGATTCTAGTTTGTTAAAAAGTTTAAATATTGAGCCAAACAGTTTTGAACAAGTGAGGTTATTAATGTTTTTGAGAAACCTTCTCAGAAAGTGAGAAATTTGTTATATAGGAATATTGTAGGGATCACTTACTTAAGAATGATAATGAAGTAATGAGATGGGCTTAGGCACCGTATTATTCAAAAAAAAAAAGAGACAAGGTGAGAACGTACTTTTCTAGTTGTTAATGAAAATAGATATATTTAATTAATTTGAGTAGAAATTTTTAAAAAAATACTATCATAAATAATTTGTATCGAAATTATCCCTTTTGCAAATTTATGGATAGAGTTTGCTTGTAAAGGTTGAATCCGTGTAAATGAAAAGCGACGACTTTTGTTTTTTCTGTTTTTTGTGCCCAAAAAAAAAATGGACGGAGAGGCGATTGATGGAAGCTGCCTGGAATTTGCTGGCAACTCACAGCCGTCCAACCGCGGATCCTGATGCCATCAATGAGTCCACGTCAGCGTAGGTCTTGTCAGTATCCCACGCGTACCTTATAGTACTCGCTCCCACCTTCTGTCTCTTTGGATTTTTAGTCAACCAAGCGAAGTCCCCCCCATACCAATATGTGCATCTATTCTCAATTCAAATTAAAATTAGAAACATTGCTGGAAAAAAATTTATTGTAAAATTTATGGAGAATATAAATGAAGTCCTAAGTTAAGAATATCATCAGTAAAAACTTGATTGATAATAGAGCAGTTTATAATAACAAACTCTGGATAATAAATAACAATTGTTTTTTTGACTTATTGATAATTATTTTCTTCTCCTGATATCTCAGATTCTTAAATGGATATAACTTATTTTTAAGTATGTGTAACATATTTTCAAAACTATGAACTTTATAAATTTTTCAATTTTCCATCATCTGTATCTTATTTTTGCAATTGAGTTTTAAGGATTTTAAACAATTGAACTATGCTCCTGACCATGTAAGAGTACTTTTCGTGCATTTTGTTTTCCTCATTATTGATTGTTAATTTGTTATTAATATTTAGGGTGTTCTCTTTTGATATATAGAAGTTAGATAATTAATTTATAGATCTTAAAAAAAATTAGTTAAATTAGTTTTTTTATTAGGAAGAAATGTGTTTTGATTTTTTAAAAATACTTACTTTAATAATTATTTTCATTGAAAGAAACCTTCTTCATATATGTAACAAATATGTAGGAGAGTTTTGGAAAGAAATTAAAAATTTAGTTTTGATTCTACTATTAGATTCCAAGTATAATATATATTGTAGTTTCTCGTGCAGTTTTAGTTTTGACTAAAATCATGAAGGAAAAAAAGCATGTTGATTGAATCATATTATAATACATATTTTCTTAAAATATATAATCTCTAAGTAAACTTATATTCAAATCCTTACTTCAAAGTTCAAAGAATGATTTATCACATGCGAATATGACTTAATCTCAACACATAATTAAGTCGATTCTTTTTTTTTTTTTCTCTTCCTGGACCAGCTAAGTCGATTCCGAACATTACGTATAAAAATCATATATACATATAAGCATGGTTTTAAAATAAAATAGTACTACCTCCGGTTCTAATTATAAGAGCTAGTTGGTTAGTTTGAGGAGATTAAGAAAGTAAGTTGAGCTAGTTATTTATCCTAAATAGGTGTTGTCTTTCCTAAAATATCTTTGCTAATCAATTGTATTGACTAGAACTACTATTATTAGAAGGACTACTTTGAAAAAAAAAGTATAAATATGAGAGACAAGGTGAATGGAGGTCTTATATTTAAGACCAAAATAAAAGTCAAATAAGGCCTTATATTAAGGACTGGAGGTAGTATATTAATTTCAATCTTTAACATAAGAGTTAGTTTGACTTTCAATTTGGTCCTAAATGTATATAAGATCCAATTTACTTTATTTTTAATATTTATCTATTTTTTTCCTCAAGTAAACCTTATATTAGTTGTATATGTTAAGGAGTTATTATGAATTTGTAATTCAAACACACATGGTTAATAAGGACATTTTAGAAAAAACAACATCTATTTACTACAAATAACTAAATTAACTAACTTCTTTAATATTTCTAAACTAGTTTACTAAGTTTTATATTAAGGATCGAATGTAGTATTTATAGATCTGAGCTTCTTTTCCAAAATGACTAATAAATGAGTGTATATAACATAGAATAATAATTAAACTTGACTAAATATTTAATTAGAGTCTAGATAATTGAGCGTCAAAGCCAACCTAATCAAACTTGCTCAATAAGCTCATTGTCATCTTCTCTTCTTTCAGATTATATGCTTCCCTTATTGGATCAGTGGTAGACTTTTCTCAATAGAAATAATTTAAATAAAACGTAAACGAATGGACCCAACTCGTGAATAATTAATATAGCTCATTGCACTATGTGTTAAGTTCGAGGCTGAGTTTTTAGTTTTGTCCTAATAATAGATTTCATTTTTGAAACAAGTTAACACAAATTTAAAAATACGACAGGGTGAGAACATACTACCTTAGCTTTTAATAAAAATAGATGAATTTAACTGATTTGAGTATATTAAAAAATTAGTAAAATTTGTTATTTTTTAAAAAAAACGTGTGTTGATTTTTTCAAAATACTCTGATAAATAATTTGTATTGAAATCACCCTCAGTGCAAATTCATGGATAGTTTGAAAAGTATGAGAATAAATAAATTAGGATTTTACATTTATAATCAAATATAACTCATAATTACTTCTTATATTAGACACGAGAATAATTTACTGTGGATAAAATGGTTAAACCGAATTTCAGAATTACCAATTGGGTTTTTTTTTTTTGAGGGGTGGGGGTAAGAGAATAAGGAATTAGGGATAAAAGGATTGAGTTTGCTTGTAACGGTTGAATACGTGTAAATGAAAAGCGACGACTTTTGTTTTGATTTTTTTTTGGCCTTTTTTTGGTGCAAAAAAAAAAAGGACGGAGAGGCGGTTGGTGGAAGCTGCCTGGAATTTGCTGACCACTCACCCGCCGTCCAACCTCGGATTCTGGTACCATCAATTTCCACGTCAGCGTTGGTCTTGTCAGTATCCCACGCGTACCTTATAGTACTCTCTCCCACCTTCTGTCTCCTTTTGATTTTTAGTTAGCTATGGGAAGTCACCCCATACCATGCATCTATTCTCAATTCAAATTAAAATTAGAAAAATTGCTGAAAAAATCTGTATTGTAAAATTTATGAAGAATTATAATCAAATTCTAAGTAAGAAATATAATTAATAAAAAATTTATTGATAACAGGACAACCTCCAATCACAAGTTTTAGGATAATAAATGATAACTGTTCACTTCTTCGTTAGAGACTTATTGATAATTTTTTTTTTTGAAATCTCATTGTAATTCTTTTTAAAATTCATTATGGCATCTAAAGATTTAGATTCTTAAAAGGACACAGCTTTTGGTTCTATTTATAAGATTTCCGTTGTAAATTGTAAATGAGGTCTTATAAATAGGACCAAAGAAAATATAACTTATATTTAGGTATATGTAACATATTTTCAAAACTTTGAAATTTATAAAGTTTTCACTTTTCCATTATCTCTATCTTATTTTTGCAATTGAGTTTTAAGGATTTACACAACTAAACTATGCTCCTTATCATGTAAGGGTACTTTTCGTGCGTTTTATTTATTTCTTCTTCTTGCTCTTTTTTTTTTTTAACATCTAACCTTAGCCTTTTTCTGGAATTTTATAAATTCCTCATCATTCAATATCATTTTGATACTATGATCCTTCCATGTCTTAGCCCATGAGTTTTTGTAATTATATGTGACATTATATTATATATTAATTTATCTAACTTATAAACTAGGTTTATAGTCCTATAAACCTAGTTTATAAGTTAGATAAATTAATTTTAAAAAAATAAACATAAAAAAATAAGATGAATTAAGATATTATATTTAATACTAAAATAAATGTTCTAACTAGCTTATCCATTTAACATGGGACTGTATATATATATTTTATTTAGTACCATATTTGATCGGAATATAAGAGACAGTTAAATATTCAAATTAGTCCTAAATATAAGGCCATGATCCATTTTATCTCCCATATTTATTTATTTTTCTCTAAAGCAATCTTTATGGTGATTGCAAGTGTTAAAATGTTTCATTATAATGCATATAATTAATAAGAATATTTTAGGAAAGACAACACTTATTTATTAGAAATAAGTAATTTAATTAATTTTTTTGATATTCGTAAATTAGTTATCTAGTTTTTATAATAAGGATAGTAAGTAATATCTTTTTTTGGTAAAAAATAAATTATATGAAATGAAGAAAGTTATACACTATGACTGACATTAATGAGAAGTTAATAAAACCTCAGTTTTATAAAAAGAGTAACCAAGAAAAAGATTGAAATAATATATTAATATCTTTTGCCGAAATGCCACTTAAATCAGAAGAACCGAGTAGACCACTGAGCATAAGATAAGTCAATGATAAGGTTGACTTCAAAATTAGGGTGCTTCAAAGCATATCACGTAAATCAAAAGGGTTGGTTCTTGCTTGCAAGGGTTGAAAGCGGAAAACGTGTGTAGGAAAAAGCCAAGATCTTTGATTGGTTAAAATGGACGGAGAGGAGGACGCAAAAATGTGTGGGCCACACCATTTCTTCCCAACAGTGGAATCCCGGTGGGTTGTTATCTATCCCACGTGTGCCTGCCTCCCTGCCCGCCTGCCCAGCTCACGGTCTTTGATTTTCAATTTTCATCCCAACTACTCCCTCTCGTATTATTACCTCTTATTTTTAATATAAAATTTGGATAATTAATTTAGAGAGATTAAAAAAATTAGTTAAATTAGTTATTTATTATAAATATATATTATTTTTTTTAGAATACCCTTACTAATCATATATATAAGTTAGAATTACCATTTGATGAAATATTGAACACGTATAACTACTACAAGGATTACTTTGAAAAAAATGAATAAATATGAAAGACAAAGTCGATTAGAGTCTTATCTTTATGATCAAATTGAAAATCAAATAAACTCTTATATTAAAGATCGGAAGTAGTATTTATAAGATTCAAATTTAAAAAATAAGTGTGGTTCATTTTATAAACTTCAATTTGACTTTATCTTGACATTTAATGCACTTTTTTATTTTACTCTTAATTATTTATTTTCTCTCATTTGCCATACTCTTTTCTATTATATTTCCAAACAGACTCTCTTTAATCCTCTTTCTTATTTATTACAAAAGTATATTTAGAAATAAAAGTATATTTCTAATATATTTATTATTTTTAACTAATTTTAATTAATAGTTTATTATCTAAAAATTAATTATTTGAAGCTTACAACAACAGAAGGAGGTATTATTTTGCCAACTACAAGAAGAGACCCCGCCAGAGGACTGTTTGAATTTTTGGAGAATAATCCACAAGGACTACAGCAATGTGGGGTAACAACCCCATGAAATCATATTACTTTTTATTTCAAATATAAAACCTAGCTTATAATTTAATTTAAATTAAAACTAGGTCTTATATTTAAAATTGGAGGTAGTGATAAACAATTAAGAATAAACCACTATTTTGACCAGTTTAATTTTACAAACGGTTTGATTTTCTGTATTTGATTTATATCATTATAAAATTTGATAAAAATTAATTTAATTTGAAATTTTCAACTTGAAATTAAATGTTGACTCAGCTCATGGTTTTGTTAAAGTTGTGTGTTTCATATAAAACTAAACTGCCAGCGCGCCTCTATTCGCTCTCACAAGAAATCCCCACAGAGAGCTTCCCAGAAACTGAAAACTGAAAAACTTCCAATTCGTTATTTTATTTTCAGGGTTTTATAAACTGGCCTTATTACGGGTACGGGAGAATTTTGGGCCCGTTTGGTTGGTTATAAGGTCATGTTTTACAAAAAAAGAAAAAGCCAAGCATTTCAACATACCAAACATGGCCCTATCTATTCCTTGACATTTAGTACCCCATAACTTGCCTGGCCCAAAAAGAAGTCTAGATCCTCTTTTTTTTTTTAGTTGAACTTTAATTTACAAAAAAATTCTAGAATCAGATCCATGGTGGCCGCCACTAGTTTGATCATGAATCTTGGTATTTCTATGCTACCTATCTCCCATGCTTAGATAAAAGAATTCAAGTTACTCTGTCTTCTATTTTTCTTTAAAATATTCTTATTGATTGTAAGAAGTTTCTATCAAGGGACAATTTCAATCATCCAATTTATATGATTGAAGGGGAGATAGTTAGAAAAACCAATGACAAATAATTAATTTAATAAATTTTTTTAATATTTTTAAATTAGTTATCTAGCTCTTATATTCCTTTGGTTTTATTTACATGGCAAAGAGAAGATCCTTTTTGGCCTTATTTATAGAGTACTGAGAGAAATTTTTTATATGAATATACAATTTTACCTCTCATTTATTACTGTGTTGACTTTGTTTGCATAAGATATAATGTATATTAAATAGGAATAAAATTAAAAAGTTATTAAATTTTAAATGAGAGTTAATGATGTTCAAGATTTTTTTTAATCTGTGTGAAATATACTGGAAATGGTATGTGAGAGAGAGAGAGAGAGAGAGAGAGAGAGAGAGAGGGACCAAACCTCTCACATAAAAGAACGTTAACAAATGGGTTGTATGGCTGGCAATATTGTCCCTGAAATTTATAATTATTTTTAAACCATCATTATTGACCGCTGAATTTTTATTAATAAGATAATTTTCAATGTAAATAATTAAAAGAATATATTATAGAAATCAATGTAAAAATTTTACAAATAAAGAATATCTTATAGAAATCAATGTACAAATTGTACAAATAACTAATTTAATTATTTTTTAAATATCTATAAATTATTTATTAGGAGGAAGTATTTAGTATTTATTACATGAACACATAAATGTTTGATATTTACAATATTAATTTAGTCCGCCATTCGCCATATTAGTGGCTCCTTTTCGCTCTGCAATTTGTGAGCCTCAGGCACAGAAGGGTTCTATCCACTCGTTGGAGGCTTCTTGTCTGATTCCGACTTCATAAAACAAAACACGCACCAGATTTCAGCAAATGCACTTCCACCATGGCTTCCCTTCTCAAAGCTTCTTCCTTTATTTCTCCTCTACAACTTCACAAGGTAGTTTTTCCAGTTACAGTCATCTCGCAATCTCGCATACATCAAACTCTTGTGTTGCTTGTTATTTGAGGTTTTACAGGACTTTTAAGTCGGGAAATTGGGAATTTGGTTCTCTAGTTGTGATCAGGGAAATAACGGGTTTGAATCTAGGGAATGAATATGACACAGTCGTTGTCTTGAGTTAGAGGAAGAGGGTAATGGAATATTTGATTTTTTGTCGTGGGAAATATTATGCAGAACGAAGAATTGAGCTTAAACAAACTTAAGCTGTAGTAATCCATTAGCTTGAGAAGAGAGTTTCCTGTGGGGAAAAATTTCTTCAAACAAGGGGAAGGAAAGTTTTCATTTAACATCCGTTTTCTTCAGATTCCCTCTCTTCCTTTCGTCTCTTAACATCTTGATTCTTCTCTAAATCATCTGGCTTATTCTTCTCTTGTAGGCCAATTATGTTAGCTTCCCAGTGAAATTCGATCATGCTTTCGGAAGAACTGGTAGATGTCCTGTGTCTAGTTTGTCAGTGAAAGCTCAGCAGATTGAAGGAAATGTGCTCGAGAAAGAACCAGTTCGCGCCAACGAAGAAAATGGTATGGTGTTGAAGGATGCCTATCACGTCGTCATCTTTTACACCAGAACACCACATTATTTGCTCCAAATAGATAGTGTCTCGTACCGCTGCTATATTTTTATTTAAGCACCTAATGGAAAATATGCTAATTATTGTTAATTTCCTGATATTAATATATTTCGGACTAGATTTTTCTTATCCATCTTGTTATTTAGATTTGAGTCATAAAGGGAAGCATATGACCTACCTTTCCTATTTTATGTTCTTATCCAATTCATGCTGCTGTTATTTTTCAGATTATGGGGTTGTTAGTGTACACCATGTTGGAATTTTGTGAGAACCTGGAAAAATCACTAGACTTCTACCAAAACGTGCTAGGTATGTATATTTTCTCTCTAACTAATATTTTTTCTGTACACTTTGTTTTTGACAAGAATAAACTGTTTCAACAACTGGTTTCAATGCAAATCAGGTCTCAAGATTAATGAAGCCAGGCCGCATGATAAGCTTCCATACAGAGGTGCTTGGCTTTGGGTAGGTTCTGAGATGATTCATTTGATGGAGCTTCCAAATCCTGATCCTTTAACTGGAAGACCTGAACATGGAGGTCGAGATCGTCATACGTGCATCGCAATCCGGGATGTGTCGAAGCTGAAAACAATCCTTGATGAAGCTGGTACTCCTTTCCTTGTTTAAATTTAATACCTTGCCCTTCACCATGTCTTCCTGTTTGGCCCCTATCTGTGAAGTTTTTGTACTGTCTATTATATCTTCATAATCATTATTCAATAGTTTTTATGTTTTTTCTTTTTGTTATTTTTCATACATAGGGAAACAAGGATCATTTTTCATCTTCAACACCATTTTGTTCAATTCATTTATTTTTCTGATTACCAAACAAACTCTTAGTTTGAGTGTTTTCTTACACTTCAGGTATACCTTACACACTAAGCAAATCTGGAAGACCAGCAATCTTCACACGTGATCCAGATGCTAATGCTCTAGAATTTACACAAGTAGATGTCTGATATTATTGGCTATTGAGTTGGATAAAAAGTCTCTAGAAATGAGTGTACAGATGAATTCATATATGTAATGTAAAGGATTATGCATATTGAACTAACCTGCCATGCAGAAGCAGCATCAATGTATTAGCTGATCTTGTATGATGGTGTTGTTTTTCATAGTGATATCATATTCAGAGGACATCCTTTTTTCCATTTTGGGTCAGAATATTAAGAATATATCTTAATATTAACATATCTAGAGAGATGAAGATGCATTGTTGAAAAGCTTGTAAATAGTCCAGTTTATCTCCGGTTATGTGTAAATGCGCGGAGTGCACTCTGGTTGCATATGAAAATGTGAAAAAAGATACTACTAACTCCTCCAATTTAAGGACGCTCCAAAAAAGAGCGACAATGTGTAGCGGTAAGTGAAATCGTGGGAAGATGTTCAACAAGATTAGAAACACAAAATTCAGTCCAAAAAGATTAGAAACAGAAAAACCAAAAGGCCATCGGACAATTTACATACCTGAAATATCTATGATGTGTTTTTTTTTTACAACTGAAAAGAAAAGAAACAAGACAATTTACATCCTTACAACTGTGAAAACCTCAGCTTCCATAATGTTCTGGAACGGGGCAACCCTTTTATGCCACTCAAATAATATTACATGCTAAAGTTCAAACGTGGTGATGAAAAATTCTGTCCCTTGTAGGCTGTAGCCCGTGGTTTTTGGTCTCTGTGTATCCTAGCATAAGAATTTATCATATTTGGTATGATCAAAAACATGTTTTAAATACTTGGAAAACTAAGATGTTCACATATAAAATACCACCATATGGTTTTGCTTCACTTCTGTCGTGATCTCCACTCCTGAATGGCCGAACGTAACGTATGGTTTGGAATCAATGTAGAATGCTGCATTGTATGCTTAGTTACAGGTGATACATTGTGTTTGCTGAGCCATGCCTTGATTGCTCTATACTCGTAGGTAAAACCATCCGCAGCGATGTGTGGATCATCCATTATTTCCTACATTAACAAGGTCACAGTGAAAAAAAAAAGACAAAAAGCTAAACCAAAAAAAAAAAAAGAGAACAAAAAGTATTTGAATACGATGAGGACAGCCAAAACAACAACTTCATCTGAAAAACTTCATTACTATTAAATAAATGTCCGTGAATGGTTTCAAAGACCATATATGTAAAAAGCTTAAACTGTTAAGTCAACACAGTGCTATAATCTCGTATCATGTAGACGAGCGGACCTTTTACCTGAAGGATTGGACAATAATATTGGCTTGGTGGGCAAATGCTACTATTTCTTCCCACTTTTGCAGTAGCATTTGCCACATCATTGATTCTTTTGAGCAGTGGAAGAACTTCAGTATCAAGATCTGGTCTATCTCTGCATCTCAGTGCCGAGCATCTCAGGGCAATTTGAGCCAACTCTTCCGTTTCGGTTGGTGGCCAATCTCCAGCTGATTTATCTAAAATATGAGAGAGGGAGCCTTTTTTAACCGCATTTTCTACAGCCAAAATGAGTCCGCGTGCATGGCGAGCGGTTATCAATTGAAGAGTTATAACTCCCAATGCATATACATCTGATTTTGGTCGGACAGTGCCAGTTCTCTGATACTCTGGATCCATGTAATGCAGAGTACCAGCAAGCATAGATTCTCTGTACTCAGTTATATTGTCAGGTATGACGTCTGAAAGGCATTTAGCCAATCCAACATCTGAAATTTTGCTCACATAATTTCTGTCCAGCAAGATATTTCCTGGTTTCATATCTCGATGAACAATTGGCTCAGGCGTTGAATTATGCAAGAACGATAACCCACAAGCCACTTCAAAAACTATACGGAATCGAATGAACCAAGGAAGTGGGGGTTTCCCACTGTTACTGAAAAGGTAGTCATCAAGGCTTCCATTTTCCAGGTATTCATAAACAAGACAGCCAGTTTCAGGACAAGCTCCTAGCAGCAAAACCATGTGTGGATGGTGTAGCTGACTTAGAATCTCAACCTGCAAGAAAAGGGGAAACAATCAAAAGGAATGCCAGCCACGTGATTACAGTAAAAAGTAAGAGAACAAAGTGCAATATGCATTGAAGATACTATAAACCACATCAGTTGTTTAGAAAACAAGGAACAATGAGAGGTAAAGGAGCACAGATATGAGTGTTTAAATAATTTATAAACCAGCAAGGTATCAAGAGGTCAGTTTAATATATGGGATTGCCATTATTATTATACATGGTTAGAATTAGAGCATGGGCTTTTGCGGCAAATTGGAAAGAAAAACATCAGGAATAATATTCAAGATGAGTCAAGGAGGAGCTATTTGGCAACTATCTATGGATAAAAACTTTTCCTCTTCTGGTGGTGAGCTTGCCAGTTTTGAAAGTTCTCAAACTAATCAGATACTGAAGCTTGCCTATATCAAGTCTGATAATAAGACATATCTGTTCACCCATTAGAAATATCAAAAGAATGAAGAACTTCATCAGATGAACATGACAATTCAAAACCAATTCAACTTGGCACAGAAACGTTAGCACAATCAATCTCACTTCATAAGGAAGTAATTCAAAGGAGAAAGGAAAACCTCCTTCAGAAACTCCTCTTTCTTGTTAATTGCATCCTGGTGCAGAACTTTTACAGCTACTGTAGTGTGATCGAGCCTGCACTTATAGACCTTCCCATAACCTCCTTCACCAATCAAAAGATCCTTAGAAAAGTTGTCTGTTGCTTCATTAATTTCGTCCATAGTGTACTTTCTGTACCTCTTGTCACTCGAGAGCAATGTATCAATTATCCGCTTCCTTTCTACAGATTCTTTGAGGACATTAAGTTCAGCCATCTGCCTTTCATACGACTCTTTTGCAAACTTCATTTTTGCCTCCTCAAGTTCCTCCATGACTTTCAAATACTTTTCTTTTTCTTCAGCAGCAATCTTTCTCAAAGCCTCCTCTCTTTTCAGGGAATCATTTACTCTTCTTGATTCTTCAAGATATTCAGCTGAAAGTAAATGAACCTACAGAGCACACACATGAGAGGATGTAAGAACAAGCCGTGAGGCTGTTTATTTTGAGACACAAAAATGTGGTATTTCAAGCTCCTAGTTATTATAGAACTCCAGTTCCGGCAACCTTGCCACAATGAAGCAGACATGGTTGTGGCTTTCAGATAAGTAAACTTTAATTGAAGTCTTATTACATAAGAAAGTTTACGAGCTATTTTTCCATTTCTGAGAAATTGAATTCTTCAGGTCCCTTGTCAGGTCTACCTTGTCCAAAAATTAGAAAATATTTGTAAAGTAATTACTTAGAACATATATTTACGTTAAAACTTGTTGATTAATCTTCAACTTAAGAATTGATAACAAAGGAAAATAAGGTTAGTTAAATTTGAGACCCACAAAAAGTCACAATTAGAATAAAACTAGCAAACTCTCACCTTACTTTGAGAGAGAGCCAACTCTTCACAAAACTGTTTATACATGGCAACAGTATTCCGTAACTCCAGCTGCAGCTGCTCTATTTCTTGCAAGACTGGCTGCATATGTAAATATCATGTGAACACCATTTCTGAATAGGAAAATCACAAGTATCATACTAACAGGAAGGCTAAAAACATTACTTGTTCAATTTGTGCAGAAGCCGTGGAATCAAATGAGTGGATGCTTGCAGTTTCAGCATCATCTCTAAAGCTTTCTAGATTGCCTTCGTTTATAGTGAGATTTTTAAGAGAATTTGCAGCACTAGATGTTTGAGAACCTATGAAACTCCACTCCGAGACTGACATTGATGGGATTCTGTTTGCAAGAAATTCAAGTCCCGTTGTGGAAGAATTAAGTCCTGTTATTTGAGCATCGACATGTCCTGGATTCCCTTGTGTAGACACGGAGTACCTTGAGCTGCTCTCTGTCAGATGAAAAGTGAGAGAGTCAGAATCTTGACAACTGCCTCTACTAATATATATACTCATGACCCCAAACCTACAAAAAGCATGATTGAAAATTAATGTAAAGTGGACAGTGGACACATTCAAGAGTTTATGACTTAGCAGCAGATATTGCTAAAAAGGAAGCATTTCCGCCATACCACGTGAGGGTGAAGATGAAGAATCGCCTAATTTTGATATAATTCTATCTCTAGCTACAAGATATACATCACAAGTGTCAGGAGCACATCTTAGAACAGTTGTTGGTATCCCTGGTCCTTTTAGCTTCCTGACAAAATAAAAATGGAATTTATGGGGAAGTATATGAAAAGAATACTCATTTTCTTAATCATACGTACTAGTAACTCACTAGCACAGAAAAGGTAATAAAAATTCAAAATTTGAATTTGCATATTTTAATGTTACGAAGTTTTCAAGATGCGCACCTTGTTATAAAATTTGAAGAGCCAGTTCCCAACACTAATATTTGAATCTCTGATTCTGATATATATCTAAGTAGTGCAGTTGCAGGATCGTCATCTTCCAGCAACAAGGTTTCAACCTACGACATTTCCAGGATATGAATTCTCTGGCAGTGCAGTCTTGGCAATAGATAAAGACAAGAATATGTACTCACTGTGCTTGTTTTGCAGAGTTTCTTCAATTGAGTAAAGATTTGCTCGAACTTCTCCTTTACATCCTGAATATAAGCTGTTGCCACATGGGCATCTAGATCCATAACAGGGATACACTCTCCAGCTAACATCAGAAAATCCAACAATATCAATGCACTAGTTTTCAGTATGGGTCTCCAGTGACCTCTAAAACATCTTCACTGAAGCAAAAATGTATTAAATCATGTGATTGTCTTAAGCTGCGTTCAGTTTAGAACTATAGATTACTTTTGAGGTTCAGTGTATTAGGCCAATGGATAGCTTTATCATAATTTCTATTTTCTGATTAAAATCTATCAGAAAGAAGCAATTTCTTATATGCTCACTATGCTTGGCGTCGCTGGAGAATTGCAAGAAGTGCTATAAGAATCAAGATCTAGACCTAGTCACAAGGGCATTGATTCTATGTCTATGTTGAAAGCTTTTGTTGTTAAGAAAAATACTCAAATAGTTTGATATTGCCTAACCCATCGGCCTCAGAATCATAAGAAATGGAACGTTCTGTCTACTTGTGCACTGTTTAACTTCTAATTAAAAACATATCAAAATTAGAAAATAGCAAATTACTTCAATTTGTCATGGCTAGTCCAGATAATTGTTCGAGCTAATAACACGCTACCGGCTGAACTACTTATTCTAACCTCCCACCTGGTTTTCTTAATTTTCATGATTCTCTCTTCAAGACGAAAATGCTTCGCAATTAATGACCATTTCGATGGATAAGAAGTTGAAGGAATTGAAAACAACTTTATTAATAATCAAGACTTAAATTTAGCTCATTTTCAAGTTTGGAGAGTGGATTGCTTATGTCTGAAGAAATGAAGAGATGTCTTTAAAAATTCAGGAAAAAAAAAAGAAACCCTTTTGTCTCTAGAGATATGCAGTTTGAATTCGCAGCACAAAACCAAAAGGAATTGTTTGGTTATACAAAAATTATACAGGAGCAAACTTGACTACTGGGACAAAAAACTACGAAGATTGAGTTATTTTTGAATTAGGCATAAATCAGTTACATACATGGTGTTGGGATTGAAGCGATTCGGGGCATAACATGAACTAAGATGAACCTATCGGCTTGAGGCATAAGATTCTCCACCGCCCACTGGACGGCTCGCCGGCTACCCCTGCCAGCGCTGGAGCCGCCGTTGACAGCAACGGCTACTGATCTCATCCCTATGCCGGCAAGGCCAGGGATTGTAGAGTGGTCAACTCGTCGGAACTTGTTTCTTCGTCAAAGGCTTCAAATTTTGCAGCAAAAACTGGAAGATCGAATATCAGAAAACTTGTTTTTTAGTTCGCAAACTATAACCAAATGCATTTTGACCTGCAGTTGACTTCTCTTTTGGTTTTACTACAATCCTAATTATAAGAGCCAAGAAAGTAAGTTGAGTTAGTTATTTGTCTTAAATAGGTGTTATCTTTCCTAAAATATTCTTACTAATCAAGTGTATTGGTTAGAACTATCATTGTTAGAAGGGCTACTTTGGAAAAAATGTATAAATATGAGAGATAAAGTAGATTGAGGTTTTATATTTAGGACTAAAATAAAAATAAAATAGGGTCTTATATTAAGGACCGGAGGTAGTATTTTTTAGAGCAAAATGGATGCTACAACCTTTAAATTTTATTAAAATTTCCACATTTCAGATATACCTGGTTTTCTTTTAGTTTTGGGTTTTACTAAAAATAAATTTGGAGTTTTTATATTTAAATATTGTAAGTTAAATATACAAGAAAAATTTAGTATTTTTTTAATCTTTACTATAAAAATTAAACTTATATTTGTTGTTACATTTATGTTTCTTTAGTGCTTATTCTTAAGATGAGGTTTATAACTTTGTATCGTTCAAATTAAGTTTAAATGATTTAAATTTATAGCTTTTTATTCGTTATGTTAAAGAATTCTCTTTTTTTTTTAATGAAAGTTAAAAACTATATATCTTTAAATTAAAAAATAAGTAAGGAATTCCAATGAAACTTGTAACTTTTCCCAGTAGATTCAAGGAAAAACTAAACATAAGTTTTAAAAAAACAAATGAATTATTATTGATAAATCTTTTGAATTCATATCTTACAATGTGATGAATTAATATTTAAATTTTTATTCGGAAAGACATTCACATTTAGTATCTGACAATGCTTCTAACAAAATTACTTATATTAAAGGAATACTTATGCGTAATAAGGAAAAAAAATTTTGAATCCAAATTATTACTAATAAGTTTTAAGGGATTTGGAAGTAATTTAAGACAATTTCATTGTAAGTGTTCTTTCCAATCAAATTTGTTAGTGGGACAAGTTGCCCTAGAAAGCAGTGCAAAAAGGGTTTTGGCCGCAGATGGGGACAACGATGGACAACCCCCTTATTATTAGTAGTAGCGGTAAAGTCAACTTATTAGGTGACGTTTTTGTGCTTCATGCAAAACCCAGTCAAGTGTATGATCGTCAAGAATATAGTCTCACAACATGCTCAGATCAAAATTCTTGTTTCCAAGAGATAGATTTATATGCCGCCTAATTAATTACCAATAATTGGTAGAGAAAAGCAGAAATAATAATATTTCTGTTTTTTAATATAAGAACCAGTTAACTAATTTAAATAGATTAAGAAAACTAATTAAATTGGTTATTTGTAAGTACTGTTTTTCTTAAATATTCTTGCTAATCAAGTACATTAACTAGAACTACTATTATTACAAGGGTTATCTTAAGGGAAAAAAAAATATGAGAGACAAAATGAATTGTGATATTATATTTAGAATGAAAATAAAAATTAAACAAATTTTATATTAAAGACGAGAGGTAATATATAACTTTCTTATCCATATATAAATAGCCCAACCTTGCCGTTTTTTATCTTGTTCATGCATATCGGTTCATATAATAATACAGGAAAACAAACAGCATAACGATGCGACATGGATTTCCATTATAATTTATCATGACTCACTTTAATTTGCAAAACTAATTCCTAGAAAATTAAGTTCAATACATAAAATTTTCCCTCTTGAAGAGGTTTATCCAAATGGCACGAGAGATTACAAAATCAGACACAGTTCGATGTTTTATGTGTACGTACTAATAAGAAAAACACAATTGAGGCCAATATGACCTATACGAAGGTAAATTCTCTTCACCTGCAATAATGTTAGAGGAGCGAGTAAATAAATATACAGCAGAAATTAAACAAAACAACAACAACAGACATTGGAATCATTGTTAGAAACCCCTAAATACAAGTTAAAAACTATGAGTCGTCCAAGCCAAGAATTAGTTCAACTATAATTAAAATGGGATATAGGAGAGCCTCAATCATATGCACAAAAGTGCAAATAGTTATCCAAACAATAAAAGCAATAAATTTATAATAGAGAATAAAAAAGCTGAAAAACTACCCAGAAAATAAAGTTCAAAACCAACTTTCTTATACCAAGCAACGTATCATCAATGCCAATGTTGAAAGTGACCTGATCCAACTGTTAATGAACACAAAAAGACTGCCTTATGAAGATGCGAAAATGAAGTATATCTCCTTTCTCTCAAACGAGAGCACCTTTAAATGATATCTCTCACTTTCTTATCCTAATCTGTCCACTATGCTTATATTTTTGACCGGAATGTCCACTTTACTTGGCACAATGAGCTTCAAATATTGGGCTTTTTTTTGCATGGACGGAAGCCCATACCCAACTTGTACATGGTGAGCATACACATGATTTGATCTTCAGAATTTTCCCACGTCACTGATGATACACACACTCATTTTTAATATAGGAACTAATTAATGAATTAATATTGGTCATATATACAAGTCCTATTTTACATGTTCATTAATTTTTTTCTAAATTAAACCCATTGATTCCTTCAACAACAATCAAGTAGAAAAGGGAGGGAGAGAATTAAGGAGATGACTACGGTTTCAGAAAAAAATATTTCATATTAACTAATTTAACTAACATTTTTAATCTACTCAAATTAATTAATTAAGTCTTATATTAAGTATCGGAGGAGTATCATATATGTGTGTGTCTATGACGACACGATTTCATGTGGTGGGGGCATGCATGGCACTCTGCTGACTTTTACATGTATAGGTATCTCTTTCAAGAGAGAATAATTTCACTACTGCACCTTTAATTATGCATTTACACAAGACGTATAACTAAAATGTTCCTCACACACACAATTTCATATCTTCTATATATATAGAACAGGCGTTGAATCCTCCATGATAGAACATAAGTAAATCTTAAAACATGTACAACATATGTCTCCCGAAGAAGACAATTGTGTGTGTGTGGTCCTCAAACAGATCGAGAATCGTTTGATTCAGAGATGTGTGTGTGTGTGTGCAGCTTCAATCTATCAGTATGGTGTCTTCTTGTTTGCATCTGTTGTGGAACAGAAGCAGGCTTCAGAAAACATGTAATAACTTAGCTGAAACGACACAAATTGGATCAGCATGTATAGAAACAAACGTACATGAAGAAGCATACATAAGTTAAATGTAGTAAAGGCAAATTATTGTGTGACTAGAGAGATGAGAGGGAGAGAGAAAGAAAGGAAGAGAGAGGAGGTGGTGACAGAAGAGAGCAAGCACACAGCTTTAGCATGAAATGGCCATGCAAGAAAAAGCCAAGCGCTCACTCTCTTCTGTCACCTCCGTTTCCACAACTTACTTCTGCAACTTAATTCTCTGAGCTTGTTCTTAGTTTCTGTAAATATATATAGCTTCAAAGATATATATACGCATACACACACACTCTGAGAGAGAGAGAGAGAGAGAGAGAGAGAGAGAGTAGAGAGAGAGAGAGAGAGAGAGAGAGAGAGAGAGAGAGAGAGGAGAGAGAGAGAGAGAGAGAGACGAGAGAGAGAGAGAGAGAGAGAGAGAGAGAGTTCTATGTTTTCAAGGGTTTGTGTTTGTATAAGGGGGATCCTTGGTGTTGTATATATAGGAGTTATTAGGAGAGGGATGTTGAGGAATGTATGTTTCATTGAACCCTCCATAGCTACGATGATATGACCTCTGAGGGAATAACATGGTTTAACCCTTCTTTGTTGATTCGCATCTTATTTGGCACTTCCTCCACAATTATAATATTTAAACCATTCATTCGGATAGAATATATATGGCGGCGGCGGGTTATTGCGTTGATAGCTGGGTACTCTAAGCATATCAATCTTGTACCATTCAGATCTGATTGAAAGATTTAAATTTTAAATAATTATTTTTAAATAAAAATAACTATTTTTTTAAAAAAAACGATAGCTAAAAAATTGTCTTTGTTTTAGATTTTGTATCTATTAAAGTAATTATTTTATAAAAATAAAAACAAATAAATCATCAGTTCTTGACCGTCTAGATCTGCCCATCATTGGCACCCAAACTCTTTCCTTGCTGTTTGCCAATATATAACGTTTCATTCTAAAAAATTTTCATCAAAATATTAAATCTTTAACTAAATTACACAAAACTCTTATAAATTACAGACTATGTACAAATAATCCCTTAATCCTTACAACTTAATAATCCATCTCTCTAATCTTTTTTAAGCGGGATTTAACGCACTACCTCACATTTATAAAAGAGTTTTCAATTAGGTTACAAAACTATTTACATAAAATTTAAATTTGGAATCATTATGTTTTTTAAAACCAGAATAATCAATGACCCAATTCATTACCTCCAAGTCTAATTCTAACTCACAAATTCCCAATAATCTTAGCTAGCAAAGAATTTATTTATTGTCGTGAAGGACACAATAATATATACTCCTCCGGTTTTTAATATAAAACCTCTTTAACTAATATAATTAGATTAAGAAAATTAAGTAAGTTATTTAATTATAAAAATATGACATGTTTTTCCTAAAATAACATAATCATCTTTCTTAATATCTTCCGTCCCTCATTTACTTAATTATGGTTGAGGGAGTATCCATAAAGATAATTTAGAAAAAATTAATAAATATGAGAAATAAGTCCTATATTTAGGATCAAAATTAATCTAATAATTAGGTCTTATATAAAAGACCGGAGGAGTATATATATATGGGTTGGTATGTATGCTATTTTATGATGATCTTAGGACTGTACCAAATACGAGAATTGGATGGTTTTAATGACGTTTGATTGAAGAACTATCATGCTCCAAACCTAATCTTTTTTCTTTTGGTTGGATGCTCCAAGCTAATTTGTTTATTGTCTTATGTAGCCCTATGTGAAGACAAGCACAGAACAAGCTTATATTCTTGAAGGCGATGTTGAATTCAAAGAAAATTATCCATTCTAGAAGATGATACTAGTGCAAAAGAGTATTTTTAACGTAGTTTTTTAACTGGTGTAAAAAATGTTACCCATGACATTTTCATCAATAATTAAAATATATAACAGAAGGAGTCGTTATAAAAAAAAAATTCAAATTTTAACATAGGTTTTTTAATTGGCATACCATGCTCGATGCCCAGTCCTACTTGACAAATGACCTTGTTTGAAACTGCCTTTTGGGATGTTTTTGGATAGGGTTGGGCATTTTTCTACTGGGTTTGGACAGACATAGCGGGCTAACACGCCACATGAATACTCCTAGTAATATCCACGACTCACCGTGGGGAAAGAAGATTTTCTATTACATGACCAATGACAATCAGATTTTTTTGGGCCAAAAAATATATAAAAATCAGATGTTAAAAGCATTTTTTTTCACTGGTATGAAAAGCATCTTAATTTGCTGGTCAAAAAAAGAAAGAAAAGCATCTTAATTAGCAAAGATTTATATCACTATCACAAAGGCTTGGTGGGTTAAGTTGACTCACCTTTTACAAAATAATTTTTATTGGTTCTATTTTTATTTTTATAAAATACTACCTCCGATTTTTAATATAAAAGCTAACTTGACTTTTAATTTGGTTTTAAATATAAGATCCTAATTCACTTTGTCTTTCATGTTTATCTATTTTTTCAAAGTAATCCTTATAGTAATTGTACATGTTAAAGATTCTATCAAATGGTAGTTATAGCTAATATACATAATTAATAACAAGAGTATTTTAATAAAGATAACACCTAATAATTACAAATAACTAACTTAATAATTTATTTAAATTAGTCAACTAACTTTTATATCAAGCACAAGAGGTAGTAGTAGAACTCATACGAAATCTAGTGTAGCAGGGAAAATTCATTTCCAATTTATGTAAAAGACATATGCTTTGGGTCAAAATAATGAACAAATTAGCAAAGCAAGAATCATTGAACAAAAAGTTAATGGAAATAACAACACGTGTAAACATATGAGGTGTTTGGCCATTGAGTGCTCAAAATAAATATTTTAATTTTGTTTATATTAATTTGTGATACTCAAGCAACATTATCTCATTTGTTAAGAGAAAATTCCAAAAGCACTACTTTTTAACTTTTAAAGCTTTCAAGTATCTTAAATATCATTCGCTCATAAACCCAAAATGCCTACAAATGAATGGGGGAAGATCAAGATCCTACTTGCTGGTCCAAAAAAAAAAAAAAGATCCTACTAAGATTGAAGCAATCACTTTGCCTAGTTGGTGCTTAATATTTTATTAGCCAATTTTTTTTAATATAAATCACTTTTAAAATTTTTAATTTAAAAATATTTCATTAACAAATTATAATTTGAACATTTTTATGAAATAAATTTTTTTACTAGTAAATAGTACAATAATGACAGATTTTATCTTCTATAACCCAGTTAAATCTCAAAAACACATAAAAATAATTTCTAGGTAACTCGTAGATTTATCTTATCCACTGCCTTCAAAGTTTAGATGTGAAACTTTTTATTTAGTTAGAAGGTTCCCTTTGTAACACCCCTCATAATTATATTATATACTTGATAAAATATTTCATATAAAAATCCATACATTACTAATACTCCAAACAGGTCATAATTTCAAAATGTTTCTAACACAACAAAATAAACTATTAAAGTCTTATAGTCATGGCAAATAAAAATATAACATAGCATGTGCTTGAGGAGCACAAAAGTCTTCACGGCTCACTCCAGTGGTGCCTTTTCTTGATTCCTACTAGATCCTTCGCCTAAAAATTGTTAATATAAGGGGTGAGATCAAACGTCTCAGTAACTACTGAAATTCTAACATATACAAGCAAAACATATATGATAAATCAAAAATCTGTTTATGTCTGTATATATGTATATATTAAAAATCATGGATTTAATATATTCAATTCAATTTCATTTTTTTCAATATATCCAAAAATAATACAATATGTTGCCTTCCTTATATCACCGTCCATCCTTATACCGCTGACTGGAGCCATAGGCTAACACATAGTCCGATAGGAACTAATCCATTTTACTGAATTATTCCAAGCTCACCGATACTAGAGATATATTCGGCCAAATATATAGAGCTCAAACTCGGACTATGGCTCCCCTCCTTTGTGAATAGGGAGGTGTCACATGTCTCATAGCTCCAATGAATTCCTGACCAAAGGAAAACATGGAAGAAGGGGCCCTGACAAGTGCCATCCACTGTGCACCGAGTGATGACATACCACGTGGTAATTTATATCCATGCAATCTCCTTCTATTCTTAACCCAACAATACATGTCATATGCAAATAATGGTACATCATAAACATATTCTCGAATATATTATTAAAAATAAGATAACAATAAAATTCATATACCATTTAACAGTAATTCATGATAATTTCATAGCTATTAATATATTTAATTAGTGATCATAATTAATAGCAATAAATCTTAACAAAATCAAATAACATATCAAAACATTTATTTGAAAAATCATAATATTATATTTTAGTATGATATAAAAATTAGTAAATCAATAATATGCTGTGATTTGTCAACTGTTGACTGCTGATAGATGCAGAGTATGACGGTTTTGTAATCTGCCATTGTGCCATATACACTCGCTGCTCTGCATCATCACCAAGCCAGAAGGGGCACAAAAACATAATGGAATGCAAGCAACGACCCCAAGATATCATGGCGGAAATCCTCTTGAAACTCCCTGTGAAAGATCTGATGCGCTGCAAAGTTGTGAACAAATGCACCTATGCTCTAATCACCAGCCATAGTTTCATCAACAAACACTTTCAGTTCTCACAAAGCCAACCAGGTATGCTGGCCTTTCATAGCGAAACATTAAAAGGTTTTTTTGCAACATTGCTTTCTGATGACCTCTTAGAGTCTGTAATTGATCTGGACCTTCTGCGGCTCTCGAACAAAATCCTGGGTGAAATCATACCTTATGGTCCTTCCAATGGTATTTCCTGTCTTCATCATACTTACTTTGACTGCACAGATGAGTTATGCTTGTGGAATCCAGCAACGAGGGAGGTCAAGGTCCTTCCTTCACCTCACCATCAAGTTTCCGAGAAAGATGACCTTGTCATACTTGGCTTTGGTATTGTTCCTGGGACAAATGACTATAAGGTTGTTAGAATTTTGACTACGATGGACTTTGACATGGAAGACTGCAAGCCCTTTAAAGCTGAGGTGTATAATCTTAGTACCAATTCATGGGGAATGATCAATGTTACTGAGTCTGTTTATAGTTTAATTTCTCCAGAATTTTGCTCCTATCTAAAAGGGGTTTATCATTGGTTGACCCTTGGTCTCTTTGATGAAGCCATTATTTGCTTTGACATGAGTGACGATGCATTTTGGAAAATGAAGTTGCCAAAAGATGATACTGATAATTCAGCTCATCAACTTATTGAGTGTAATGTTGCTGTCATCAATGACTCTATTGCTTATGTTAAGGAATATAATTTGAATTACGCAATGGATATTCAGATTGAGATTTGGGTTATGGGCGAGTATGGGGTTGAAGCCTCTTGGAATAAAAGATATGTAATTGGACCATGTGTTGGAGATTGGATGTTCTTGGGATTTTGGAAAGAAGATGAGATTCTTGTGGGAGAGGATGATCAACCTTTGATTTCATAAAACCCTAAAGCTCATCAGCAAGTCCAGCAATTTCCAATTCATGTTGCCCCTCAAATGTTTCAGGCTTTCAGATAGGTGGAAAGCATTTTCCCCTTATCTGTGTTAGAGGACGAGTAAGTTTCAGGGTATGTTTGGATTAAAGAGAATGGAGATAGAAGAGAAGGAAAGGTTTGATCTGAGTCTAAATCTAGGGAGAAGCTCAAAACCAAACTTTTTGTTCCATTCTCCTCAATTCAAGCATACCTTAAACTGGACCTGACTGGATCTGGCTTTGAAATTTATTTTGCCAAAAATTTGACAACTTCTTATGTTGCAGATTTGGTTTCTTTGAAGATGGTTGAAATTCAAAGCCTTGATTGAACTCATAGTCAGGTATAGTTTGATTTAAGTTATGATCATCATTAATGTAGAGTCAGACTAGCTGTTGAACTTATGTTTTCTCAGACAAACTTTCTTAGTTCATGTGTCCATCTTATGTTTAATGTATCGATGATGTTTTCTTATCAATGCAATGAAATAATTCTCGGTTTTGATATTATTTTGTTAGAGATTAAGTGTAGTGTGATTGTATAGAAAAATTTGTTCCCATGTCATTCCCAGTAACTTGGGTAGTTAATATAAGCGATGGATACACATTAAGAATAATTTTGTGTATAAATATTCATAAGACGCCACAGTTTGATGTTGATTGTTGAGGATTTAATACAATAATTATCCATTGTTTAAATTTAAATGGATTGAGATTTTATATTTAAAATAAAAATCAATTTTTTAATTAGCTTTTATATATAGGACCGGAATAAAGCAAGACTTTGTTTTATGCCAAAATATAAAAAGAACACGTATAATGTGGTATGCATCTTTTTTCAATAACAGTAATTGTTACTACATTTTTAGTTGTATATATTAATATTCTTATATATATTTATATAAAGGAACGTATATTGAGTTTTAGGTGAATCACATATTGCAGGTCAAAAAGAAGGAGAATCAAATATTGAAGAATTCATAAATGCATTTTTTTTTTTTGGGCCAACCATAAATGCATTTATTATATTTAAAGACTTTAATTGAATTAATGAAATCTCAACAAAGGATCCTGATCATTTATTGTGATTAAAAAGATAATGGGTAGACAAAAATACCCTTCACCGGCCAGCCCAACAGCCACCGGCACCTGTAAAAAATGTTCCATATATCTTACGATGACGTGGCAAATTGGGGGAAACGAGGGACTTAACGGAACCCGCCGAACCTTTATGTATGTGACCCAGCCCGCATCTCGGCCCAAATATTACGGGCTTTTTGGTCCCAACACACAAATATGAAATGGGCCCACCCAATCCACAACACCAACAAACAGACGTGGAGGCATGGCTGGTAATCTGGGCTCCTTCAATCATGTCACGAGCATTACTATACGTGAACAAAATGCTTCTCTAAATCTACCAAAAAAAAAAAAAAGCTTCTCTAATACTAACGGGGTTGGGTCTAACGAAAGGAGTTAGTTTCTCACAACGTGATAAATTAAGACTTAAATCCCCACTGAGAGAGGTGCCCACATTTAGTGCTCGACAGTGTCTCGAATA
Organism: Neltuma alba; assembly: GCF_004799145.2. Lineage (NCBI taxonomy): Eukaryota > Viridiplantae > Streptophyta > Magnoliopsida > Fabales > Fabaceae > Neltuma > Neltuma alba. Next base: position 56,431 of record NW_021633478.1, read on the forward strand.
AGATTGCCTGTAATAGAAGAATACCTATGCTTTAGCAAAAAAAAGCTTCTCTAATGTTATTTATGAAGTAATTTTAATATATTTTATCAGAATTAATAAAAAAGATTAATACAAATTGTGGTCCCTCAAATTTAGGCAAACTTTAGCATTGGTCTCTGAAATTTCAAATACATGATATTAGTCTCTAAAATTTTGGCCGTTATAAAACGTTAGTTTCTGGTGCCTTCACACCATTAATTTCATCTGAAATGACACTAACACCGTTAGCTTGATGAGATGGACTCATAAGTTAGCACATGTATGGATCTCATCTAGGGAAAAAAAAAAAGAAAAGAAAAGAAAATCAAATGAATGGGTTTAAAACGCGCATTGTAGAGAAATAAAAACACGCAGTGCCAGCCTGAGAGAGGAAAGCAAAAGGGAATCATCAACTAGAAGCTTTGGGGAGCTCGCAACAAGTGTCCCTTTGCTGGCAAATCTTTTAGACTAGGAGAACTTACATGTCACATTACTAAGTTTTTCATGTGAATGTAGATTGAACTTCTATAATATAGTCAGTCTCTAATTAAAAATGTCAAGGCATATTTGATTTTATGTTTTAAATTAAAATATGCTTCCATCGTAACATGATTTTACTTCAAATCCAGCCCACTCTTAGTTGGCAAGTCAATCTAATTCTTGTAGTGAAAAAAAAAAACACTACGAATCCAATAAAAAGGTGATTCGGCTAGAGACATTTAAAAACCAGCAGAACCAATACTATTTGGTGCATCACTTTTGGAACGTTATGTTGGAAATCATGGTCTGCGCACAATAGAAGGCAATTTGCCAAGGAAGATATACAACCGCATGGATTGGTTAATGAAGTGCTGTCACTTTCCCAGCATATCATGCAGGCTGCAGAATTTCGTAAACAGTTGGCTTTGTAATTCTCTCTTCTGTAAAACTCGAACTTTTGATGTAACTTTTTCCCCTTTTAAAATATTCCAGTAATATACATTTTCATTCCAAAAAGAAAGAAAGAAAGAAAGAAAAAGGTAGGCAAGAGGGGAAATGTTTTATCCTCTTCAATATCCTTTTATTAGCATCATTTCATGATGCGTCTCATTTATTTCATTTTATTTGTTTAATATGCGCAGGTCCTATTTGGTACGCAGGTTTAATTTTTAATTAGCAAGCAATTTCTCGTATTAACTATTTTTATAGGTTTTTCTAAACTAAATTCTAACCCCAACCCCTTTAGTGCTTCTTATCAAACACAATTGTTGAGTTGGAGACCATGCATATTGGGATTAGAGACAGAGGCTTCTTCTTTTCGGGGGAAGAAAAATTATATTCGGTTCTTAATATAAGAGTTCATTTGATTTTTATTTTAATATTAAATATAAGACCCCAATCCACTTGTACCAATATTTTTTATTAGCAAGGATATTTTAGAAAAAATAATACTTATTTATTACAAATAATTAACTTAACTAATTTTTTTAATCTATTTAAATTAATTAACTAATTTTTATATTAAAGACAGAAGTATTATTAAACGCTGTCTTGGATTGTCTTGGATACATGAGACTTTTGCGGCTGTTTCTTCCAAAGAACATGGCACGTTCCGCCAACAAGGTACTCTGGTTTTCAGGCTACTCGTGTTTTCCAGCCGTAAAATGTAACCAAATAGAAAGATATAACTCATTCTCCATATGAGCATGGACATTGATATGCCACTATCAATAAAATATATTCTCAGTTTTTGAGGCACTTCAAAGCTGTCAATATCATTTGCTTCCATTTCTTGATTATTGATTGGTATTACACACACACACACATTATATATTGCCAGGATTGATTAGTAGCATATAGTAAACTACTTCTATGAATTATCTTTTTGGTTGAATCTTCTTATTTTGTCAAATTTTACATTTCTATACTTTTATTCTCATCAAATTGGTTATGAATCCATAACGAATAAAATTAGTTTAAATAGTTTGCGTGTGAGTTTAGATTAAGCATAAAAATCGTCTTATAATTGAAATAATCCAGTGTGCGATAATCAAGTTTAAATGACTTTGTTTGGTGACGTTTTTAAAGTTATTACGAACTTGAGATGTGATAATCACCATACTTTTATAAACCTGATTCATGACACTCGATTATTCTTCATTGGCAGGTCTCTAGAGCCCACGCTCCTAGGAAAGAATTAATTATTGCCCATAATTTGGATAAGTCTTCCCACTTCATATAGAGCAAATTTTGTAAGCTTCACACCTCTTACCCATTAGGCATCAGATGGATTTTTCTTCTTCTCAGTTTTGTTGTTGGAAGTAATATTGTTTGAAATACTGTTGGATACTAAAAGTGTGTATTTCTCTTAGCAAAAATTTGAAATTCAATTCATCACGTTATAAGAAACTACTCATCCGGTTCTTAATATAAGACTCATTTAACTAATTTGATTAGATTAAGGAAGTTAGTTAAGTTAGTTAATTATAAGAAAAATGACACATTTTTCTTAAAACACCATAATAATCTTTCTTAATACATCATCTCCCTCTTCTATTTGATTATGGTTGATGGAGTATCCATAGGGGTAATTTAGAGAAAATTGATAAATATGAGAAATGAATCTTATATTTAGGATCAAAATCAACTCAAGAATTGGATCCTATATTAAGTATCGGAGGAGTAGTTCTTTTCACTAGATTCAATGCCTATTAGTATATGAGATGAATTTTGATGAACCTAGACTTTATATGTTGTGGTGGGGCTCTTCAAGTTTTTAATGATGTTATTTTTGACGAAAAAAGATTATGTTTGTACCAAAAAATATCAATTCTGTGATAGACGATCAACTTAAGATTTCTATGGAAAATGTGGGAAAGTACAAATGGATAAGATTTGAAAAAACAGAAATGCCAACACAAAATAAATTGATAAAGTCGGTCCATACAAGAATAATTTCCAATTCATATGATAAACTATTACATTTATTTCAGCATGAATCTCCCACATCCACAAAATAAATGCATACAATGCATCAAAAAAAAAAAAAAGATAGGAACGATAAAGGGAAGAGTGCAAAAATAAGATATAAATCTTATGTAACATTCTTCCTTTTATATGGTTTCCTTTTCTCTCCAAATGAATGAACGTAGAAGATTCAATTTATGATGTTCTTAAGACTTCAAAGGAACCAAGCTTTCCACATAATCAAACACTTTGAACAGTTTTGGAACTCCAAGGATTTCGAGCCTCTGTATCTTCTGATTCTTAATATTATATGAAACCAAATGACCTTCATTTTCAACAAGAATCTCATCATCTCCCCAAAATCCTAAAAATGATCCAAATTCTGGGTTTGGTCCAATAACAAATTTCTTACTCCAGCTACTCTCAACACCATACTCATTCATCACCCAGATTTCATATCTACAATTGGTCATCTTATATGTAGCAGCACAAGCAAGTTTCTCATCAACCACAGCAACATTTGATTCATAAGATTGATCAATTTCAGGAGGCAACTGAATCTTCCCAAACACCTCGTTGCCAAAATCAAAGAACAAAATGGCCTTATCATTATTATCTTCAGTTAGCCAGTGATAAAACCCATTCAGATAAGCCCTGCATTTTGGATAACACAATCGAAAAGCAGGGACAACAGAATCTATGGTTCTCCAAGAACCAGTACTGAGATTATACACCTCAACTGGAGGTTGTTCTCTTCCTTCAAAAGCCAGGTTCCCAAATCGAACAACCTTGTAATCGTTTGTAATAGGATCAATTCCAAACCCATATATGATATAAACCATGTCTCTGGGTTGGTTCTGAGATGCAGGAAGAACCTTCACCTCTTGTTCCAGGATTCCACAGAATCAAGCTGGCCTCACCAGCTTTATCTCCTCCATAGACCCCATAGAGACAGAAAATCCCATTACATTGACCATAAACGAATATGTATTCTACATCCTTCTCAGGAAACGGCACTTCTATATCGATGGGTTCCTGGTCGGAAATTAGAGAAATGCAAGGCTTCAGAGAGGCATTGTGCAATCGAAATATCAGCTGGCGGCGGCGGTTTTTGGTGATTGAATCAGACCATTCAAATTGTCTACTTATAAAAGATGGATTAGTGATTTGTGCGTACCAGGATTTCGCCACGGATTTGCATCGAAGTAGGGATTTCACAGGAAGCCTCATCGATATCTCCTCCACAATTTCTTCAGGAAGATCGGCGCTCAACATTTTTCTTTCCTCTGAACTTGCCTCGATTTGTTAGGTTTCCCTGAGGCAGTTCTTCTTCTTCTTAATTCACCTCACCGAAACACCGAAGAAGAATGTGGAGACGCATTTATAGATATATATCCAGAACCGAACAAGGAGAGTAAGAATCGAATCATTCTTTTTCCATGATGAATCAAATCCAGAAATTCAGAGAATGAGAATACATATAATAGTTTTCCAATACGGTACTTTTCTAATGAGAAAAAAGATTCCGTATTTTTTTTGTTAACTTGCCTTCAGCACACTAAAATATATTTTTTAGTATATCTAGTCCTTAAAATATTTATTTTGTGATAGATCGAGCATTCTGAAGTATTTTTCAGATGTATCCAGCATTTTAAAATATTTTTTTAACCTTAGTGTTAGATGTATCAAAAAATATGTTAGGATACTGAATCCCTCTAAAAAAATAATTTAAAATGCTGAATGCATTAAAAAATATTTTAAAATATAGAACGTATTTAAAAAAATATTTTAAGATATTAGATACATCCGAAAAAACTGGATGTGGCTTAATCTCCTTTTCTTAAGAGTATACCGATAATTTTAACCTTTTTATACGGTACTTTAATTTAATCACTTAATTTTAAAAATCTTTGCAAATGTTAACATATCAATTTTAAATTTTAAAATAGTAATAATTGTTAAAAGAGATTTGAATTTGTGTTTGTCATGTTACCAGGATTAGCCTATTTTATTATATAAATTTAAATGATGAAATATATATTTTTGCCCCTTTTTTTTTAAAAAAATCTAACAATTAATTTCAATTTTATCCAAAATTTTTGAAACCGTCATTCTATTTTTCCGATGAAACACGTGATTACTGAACAATTCTTCTACCGGAAATTGATGATTAAATTAGGAAAAAAAAAACTAATCTCGATATCAATCAATATTAATATCTGTGTCTATATACAATTTATTTTTTAAATATTTATTACTAATTCTATTTCGCTATATCCTTGATTCCTACCAATTATCAACCTTGATATTTTTAATGTTTATCTTTTCTATTTTATCTTTATATAAAAGGAAGATAATTCATCCCATTTATTGGGGTTCTAAAGGCCATAATAAGCAACTATTTTATTAGCATACTATTGACAGAAAAAGGGAAAAAATCAAAATCCTATCTGATAGAAAATATCTATTCCTCATATTATACATATAAAACTATTTTATAGTGTAAATTATATTTAGAACCTGAGGCAGTATTAAAGTACTATATTAAGGAATTACATTTAAAATCAAGTTTAAAATCTTAAAATTCATTCATGTTAATGAGTTTGCATTATCTTTTATTTTTCCCAGCACATCATTTATATTAGGAAAAATGATAATAAATTATCTATTAAAATTTAAAATGATAAATAGGTGATGGTGATTATTCGTATAATGTATTGTTGTATTGATTATTTTTATATTGACATTTATATTTTTTTAAAGAAAAAAGTGGAACCATTCAAATGATTTCACTTTTGAGGCTGTCTCTACAGTAAAACTTTCTCCACAGTCCTTCCATTTCAAAATACTTCTCTCCCCAGCTTATGCTGACATAACAGCAAAACGATGGATTTAAAAAAAAAAAAAAACAAATACAGACCCTCAAAAATATAAAAAGTAATTTGGAATCTTAAATTCAAAAAATTACTGCCAAAAACCAAGTCTTAAATATGAATTAACAAATATTACTTAAAAGACTAAATTGTCCTTCTATTTAAACTTGTTATTTCTACCTACAAACTTGTTATCCGTAACAGTTGACTTGTAATATTCAATTTGGTATGTGTTATCAATTTCTAATATAATAGTATGTAGATTCATTTCATACCAATGTCAATATGATGTTTCAAAAAAAAAAGACAAAAAATATCAGTTAAATTTTAAAATGATATTTTTATCAAAATAATTAGCACCACCCATTTATTATTTTGAAATTTAATAGATATGTTATAGTCATTTTTTCAAGTTCTTCCCGTGCCACTTGCATTCATAAAGCTATCTTTAACGAAAGACTGTACATTGGGTAAGGAAGTCAATTATGGTATCGGGTCAATATTTTTAATTTTTTTTTATTATTCCGAGAGTATTATGCCATTTGTATGCCCTGTCTATTAAGAGTTAAAAAAAGCAAGGGAAGGAAAAGGAAAAAAAAAAAGACAATTATTCATTAAGAAAATCAATTACAATAATGTTGGCCTTAAGAATGTGTGATGTATAAAATTACAAATTATGCATCCTAATAGGGTCACATATAATAATCAATGTCTAAAAAATTATAAATAGATTAGAAATGAATTTGTGCTTATATTATAGATCTAGAAATATGATTATTATTTTGCTAAAGAACATTTAGTCTAGTGGCAAAAGATGTGCCCTTAGTGGCACTAGATTTGGGGTTTGATAATTAGCTATTAATCAGCTTTTATGCTCGCCATCCAAATCCACACAAAAAGAAGAAGAAGAAGAAATATGATTATGTTTTCAATGACATATTACAGAGGAAAGTCATTTTGAAATTCAACGGGTATTAAAAAAATGATTACTTTTTCAATGACATCTTATGAGGGAAAGTCATTTTAAAACTCAACATGTATTTTTATTTTTGTTATTTCTTTTGTTAGTTGTCATCACTTGCATTTTCACTAGACTACTCTCATACTGATGTATGAGATATCAGATTATGACCTTGAAAGAGATTATCAGTGTTTGTCAATACCCTAATATCATTACTCCCTCCGTTCCTTATTATAAGAGACGAATAACCGATTTACGTTGATAAAAAAAACAGTTAAAATTAGTTAAGAACAATCAATGTGTAAAAAGTATAATTTTTTTTCCAAAACTACCCTCATTAATAAGGAGAGAGAACATGAGAGAGAATAATTAAATTATTAAAAGAAAGAGAAGTATGAGGGAGAGAGAGTGTGAGTTGGAGACAATAAATATGGGTAAAATAGGAAATCAACACAAAAAAGTAGAAACAACTTTTAAGTGTCTCTTATATATAGGAACATGCTATAAGCATCAAATGTCTCTTATAATAAGGAACGGAGGGAGTATTAAACAACGAAAATAAGATACTAAATCATTGGAAGCAAAATCCAAATCAGGGCAATAACTAAGTGTTGTTAGCAAATAAAAAGTGATATGTTGGAGTTCAAAACATAACCGGATTTGAGCTCCTTTTTCATCTGCAACGTTTCATTTCCCATCGCTTGCACCCTCATCTTGACTACTATTAGAATGTCTAGAGATGGCTGATGCTGCCAGGCTAGAGGAGGTTTCATCATTCACCAAAACTTCTTCATTAGGATATAAAGAAGGTTTTGGCGGCATTTCAAGGCTTTTGGCATCATCTGCTTCTAGCATTTTTATTACTTTATTCATTGAAGGGCGATCTGTTGGATTTAATTGTATACACCATAATGCCACTATGAACATTTTTTTTGCTAGGTTTTTCTCCTCTTCAGTCAAATCTTTCATTTCTATATCTTTTTCTTCGTCAAATTGGTCATAAATCCATAGAGGAAAGTAAAGCTGGCTTGAATATTCAACATGTGGATTCAAATTCCTCCTTTGACTAGCCATTTCCATTAAAAGCATTCCAAAGCTATAAATATCTGACTTATAGGACACTCTCCCAATATTCTTATAGAACAATTCTGGAGCCATGTATCCTATGGTCCCTCTTGCTGCAGTCAAAGTGGCAACACTATCATCAGAAGAATATAATCGTGCGAGTCCAAAATCTGAAATCTTTGGATTGAAATCGTCATCAAGTAGAATGTTGTGAGGCTTGATATCAAAATGCAATATTTGCACGTCACAACCATGATGAAGATAAGCAATTCCATGAGCTATTCCTAAAGATATCTCGTGTAATTTTTGAAGAGTCAAAGAGATACCTTCTTCTTTAGAAAAGATATATTTATCTAGTGATCCGTTGGGCATGAACTCATAAACAAGAGCACGCTTTGTCCGTTGGACACAAAACCCAACAAGGCGTACCACATTAGCATGGTGAATCCTCCCAATGGTTGCCACCTCACTGATAAATTCTTGGCCATTGGCTTTGGATTTACCCAGCATTTTGACAGCAACATCATATCCACTCCTTAACTTCCCTTTGTATACAGTGCCGAATCCTCCTTCACCTAACTTATTCTTGAAACCACTGGTCATTGTCTCCAGATCCTTATAGGAGTACCTTAGTGGATTGAGGTTCTGAAGTCGTATGAAATCTTCAATGTTTTCATACATTGATAAGGGCCTTCTGCGGCATTTATATATACACAACACTGATAGGAACATGATGCCCCATAAAAATCTGACTGTGGTGGTTGGCAAAACAGCTGTTCCAATGACCATTCCTAATTTTCTTGCAACAGTTGATTGGCTGGTAATGTAGTCACTATGGTAATTACCAGTTAATGTCTTCCCCACCATCTCTTTTAGTCCTGCATATGTTTATTTCCATAAACGGTCATAAAATTAGCGAGTCTCTAAAATATCACTAATTGGATAGAAATGAAAGTTAAAGTGGGAAAGAAATCGCCAATATCAGATTTCTAGTAAAGCGCAAGACCTTCCTGCGAATTTCTCAACAAAAGTTTTATAGGACCTCCGATCCTTAATATAAGACTTCACTTGACTTTTATTTTGATCCTAGGTATAAGATCTCAATCCACTTTTTCTCTTATATTTATATTTTTTTTTCAAGGTAGTTCTTCTAATAATGATAAATATAATCATTACACTTGATTAATAAGGATATTTTAGGAAAGACAACACCTATTTATTATAAATAACTAACTTAACTTATTTCATTAATCTACTCAAATTAATCAACTAGTTCCTATATTGAGGACCAGAGGTAGTAAATTTAAAAAACTCTTTCGAATAGTGACTATATTTTTCTCATTAATCTGAGATATAATTATAAAACTCTCACATCAATTTTAGAACATAATAATATACTTCCTGAACTTTTTAATGTCGATAAATAACTACTAGGATAAATAATTATTATATTACAAAGTAAATCTTATATTATATTAATCATTTTGGTTGGCATGGGCTGCTTTAATCTATTTAGTCTGGGCCTTCTGATTGGGCTTAAATAATTGTATGTTCCACCTGACCCCACCCCACAAAAAAGGAAAAAGAATAATTGAGTTATTTCTTTTTAACCAGACTTACGGAAATTGGAAAATATCAACCAAATGCAGATGCTAGAACTGCAAACAATTAGTATGAACGCCAACTCAGTTGCTACTATAATTGCATTCAACAAATTATTATAGAATTAAAAAAAATAAGAAATACATTAAAAAGGTCACGACCATGACAAAGAAAATTTGTGAAAGAGAAATATAGAATAAGTATGCTGAGAATCATAGAACGTTACCTGTTGCAATTCCGTTGATGAAATCTGAAAGAAAATTTTACAAAAATCAACAACAGTAATAATGCACAGCACACGATCAAATAAGCACTGTAAAGATCTTGACCCCCAGATAAAAAACAAAAAAAAACTGTAAAGATTGATGGATGACAATGGATGAAAATATTTCTTTTTTCCTTTTAATAAAGCTGGTAGGCTCTTTTCCACACACACACCGCCGAAAAACTCTGGGAATCACGAAATCTGCTTGCATAGTCTACTATTTCTTGTTTTAATTATAAAATCTTATTTATAATTTATAAATAATATCTTATAATTAGAACTGGAAGTAATATAATCTACATATTACCAAGTGGTTGGTTTAGCTAAAGTTTCTCATAACGTGACAAATTAAGATTCAAATTTTTATTAGGAAGTGCTCATATTTAGTGCTTAGTCACGCTTTAAATAGGGTTTCCTTCCATGAAAGGATACTTATGCATAGCAAAAAAAAAAAAAAATTACCTCATAAAAAGTTAGATAATTAATTTAAAGATATTTAAAAAAAATTAGCTAAATTTGTTGTGTGTAACAAATGTGTATTGGTATTCTTATTTTATTTAATCATAAGTGTGACTCCTTGATGTCCCATCTTTTAAAAAAAAATAATAAATTTGGGAGACAAAATGTATTAATGTATTATATTTATAACTAAATTCAATTCTTAATTGGAGATTATATATATACAATTCTTAACAAACAAAACAAAATAAATAAAAAATTTAATGTTTTCTTTATTTTTTAGTTAAAAACCCAAATTCAATATTTACTTTTAAGACCGCTAAACTTAACAAGTCATTCTATTTACAGAGCATGGAACCTGCATTTCTTTGGTTTTGTTTCCCCCCTCAAAGGGACGGAAGCATGGGACTTACATGGGTTTCTAAACTTGGGAGTCCTAAGATTTTCACTTAAAATACCAAATTAATTAAACAAAAATAGCATGCTTTTTCAAATCTATAATAGTATATATTCTATAAATTAATCTTTGAAAGTACACGACTTTTTTAGACAAAAAACATGATAAATTTTTTGTTATCCAAAATGAAACAAGATGGAGAAAAAGTAAAATAAATTTAATTTAATGAATGCAAATGTCATAATAAATATAAGATGATTTTTCAGGAGACTACCATTTTTAAGAAAATATTTAATAAAGTAATTTTTTTTATTTAAATGGTACAGATTTATCTTGCATATGTTGTCGCACTCGCTGATTAATAGCGCATATCGACATTTTATTCCCCCCCTCCCAAAAAAAAAAAAGTGAATCTTGAGATAAATTGCCTTGCAAATTTGAAATAAGATAAGAAATCCTTTATCCTCCATTATTTTAAAATTAAACAAAAATAAAATGGAAATGGAGAAAAAGGGGTTATATATGAAGAATGCCAATGTACTGCATCTTTTAATTTTGATAATTAACGTGCATGTATTCAATAATATTTAGAAGTAAAATTAAAGAGACTTATAACTTAAGTAGATAGTAAATTGAATGATTAAATTCAATAAGAAGTTATTTGATGGAATTAAAACTAAACTATTGGTCTTGGTTTTTCAAAATAATTAAAATATTGATTGGATATTTCAAATTGTAAATTAGCCGATTTAATCTGTCACCAAATTTCTTGATTGTTTTCACCAAAAACGCTATCTAATGTTACCTTACCTTCCGCAACTATGCGCAACTTTGACACCCCTGCGTCATAACCAGGGAAAAAAGAACCAAGTGAATAAAAATCCATTAAAATTTAATTACATTATGTTTATCTTGACTGATTAATTCAGGCCAACAAATTATTAAATCTGATCTCTGTTAATGATACATCATTGATTAAGTGGGGACTGGGGAGAACATACACACATTAATTATCTAATACTACCTCAGGTCCTTAGTTTGTATAAAAAGTTAGTTAGGAGTTGAATTCAATTATAAATATAAAATTTCAATATAGTTTGAGTCTTAATTTTCTCAAAACATCTCTATTGATCGTAAAATTTTTTTACTAAAAGATAATTGAGATAACTTAATGTACATGATTAAAGAAGACGGTTTATGAATACCAAAATATGTTTGTAACAAATAATTAACTTAACTAATTTTTTTAATATCTTCAAATTAGTTATCTAATTATAATATTAAGGATAGTATATAGTTAATTTTTTTTTTATTTTTCTCAATTTAAGAACTAAAATTAAATTCATTTTTTATAATTTAGAAATAGTACAGTTAAATCTTAAACAAAATTCAAGGCAAAAAGAATCTTAAACAATCTTTTTTTAAAAAAATAAATTGTGAACTTGACATTTTTAGTTACAAATAATGCAATCTTTCAATTAATATTGGGTCAATTTAAAAGTATTTGTTGGTATCCCATTATTAACTGGCCGATGTTTGAGAGTTCAAAATCTACCGCCAATTTGATCATTTTAGGGCAAAGCGAAGAAGATAGGATCCAATAATCTGATTGAAATAGAAACAGATACTTACGGCAATTGGAAGATATTCCGAAGGGGGTAATGCATTCCCGATTATTTGGCCGAGGTAGACATTGCAGACGTTTAATTTCAGGGCTGAAATAGCATGTGGTGCCATTTGGACAACGAAGATCAGCACAGGCTCGTGGCAACCATGAAAGCTCAAATCCATAGGAAAGCACCTTGTGAATATTAGCACAGGACTTATTTCTACCAGGCACCAATGACTCCCAATCTGAGGCAATGAAAGTCACCGATATCAGACGACACTGAGGTTTAAACTGGGGAGCCAGCAAGTCTCCAGCCACAGCATAAAGATGGCCTCCTTGCCAATTCACGCACAGAGCCGTATCCACGTACGCTGCGTCGTCCCTCACTGCATCGCTACAGTTCAGGTACCCCACCTTCTTGATTATTATCGATTCAGTTCTGTTGCTGTTTAGGGTTTTAGCGCTATAGGGATTACTGCTATCTTCATAAGACCCGTGAGGAGACACGAAAGAGTGGAAATTGGATATGGATAAGGGATAGAGAGGGAGGGAGGAGGTAGTACCCTCCTGAATGCCTTCATCTAAGAGTCGGATTGTGTAGTTGTCGTAGTTTATTCCCAGCACCCGGTATTTTCCATCAGGTAAACTAAGGTAAGTGACGTTGTCATCACAGACTAGCTCGTAGATCCGATCGCCGCAGTTAGGCGGGTCATCTGGTAGTCGAAATGGACGTCCGATGTTTGTGATGTTGCCGCACCGAGACGGAACGCAGAACTGGGGGTGCTCTCGAGACTTCGATAGTCCGTACGGTAGATTCGTAAGTCCGTATAGTAGAAGCAGGGTAACCAGCAACGGGTGCCAACACCTCAAGCCTTTCTCTCTGTCCATCGTTCAGACTTCAGAATGATGTGCAGCTGCTCCACCGCTTGATTCTGAGCTTCAATCACTTACTTTCCTTCTGATTAAACGCAGCTCCGTATACCTTTTCCTTTTTCCAGTTCCGCGCGGCTAACTTGTATTTTGGTCCAAAGTTGACTTCACTGTTTGACTAATGACTTCTCTTTACAATTCCTTTGACCGGCTTTCTCTCTGAATGTTGATGATATTTCCTTCCATCTTCCTTCGCCTGCTGTATGATTTAACTGGGACGATATGACTAACTGTTATGTTCCTCCATTTTCCCTTAGATTAGGAAATGCAAATTCAATAATTTTTTCCGGAAATTTAAAAGGGATTGATAATTAAATTAAAAAGAAATCTCGGGTCAATCCGAAGCTGTGGCTTTCAGTAAGGAGCCCCAAAGGCCACGGCAAACTATTTGGGTCCACAGTCACCTTCGAAGTTTCATCCTACTTCCCCTGCTTCCATTTTGAATGTGATACACGACGTGTCTCCTAACAATTACTCCTATTCAAATAGGTAGATAGGAATCTCAATCCAAGCTTCAGATTCAAAAGGAAATCCTTTGGTTGCAATGTTTTCGCATCGCAGATTTTGGTTGTTGGTGATATTGCAGGTATGGGTGCGCCTTCTGAAACAAGGGAATGGTAAGAACCACCAGCAGGTGCCTCATAATGAAACTCTTCCTTTCCGTCTCAAAGAAGATGGGGACATGGTTGAGTTTCCGTCTATTCATGCTCTTCAAGGAGTCAGTCTCTCTGTCTCTGATATAAACAATGAATCCCATATCTTAGAAGTAAAGGATCCAGAACAATGTCTTCCCATGCTCTTTCTCCAAAACCATCTCTATAATTCATCCAGTATTTATCCTCTAGAGTATGATACTGACAATATGACCGAAAATATTACTTTCTTCGATTGTTCTTCGGCTACTTCGGAATATACGCCCAAGTCCTGCCCAATTCTTGCCCTTGGCTCCCATGACAGTGTCCTGTCCGGGGACCTACTTTCCTGCGCCATGAGAATTCGGTTAGATTCGCCCATACCGGCAGAGCATCTTCAGGGGAACCGGTTACGACTCAAATGGATTCAACAAAAAGTTGATAAGCATAAAACCAGCAAGATGCCCAGAATTGTTTTGCCCGGAACAGGTGAGACGATAATAGGCTTTTCCTTTTCCATTTTTTTCCCCTAAAAAATATAATTCATTAGATTCTGGCTTGGATTGAAATTGAATGTTCATTTGTTGTGCTTACATAACTCTAGGTTCGATTGTGCTGGTTTTGCTGTTGGTCGTGTGCGTTTACACATGTCGCTACTTCAAGAAGAAAGGAGATGATCAAGCAAGACTTGAAAAGTTTTTGAAGAATTACGAGGCACTTAAACCTACCAGATTCTCTTTCGCTGATATCAAAAGAATCACACACAGTTTCAAGGATAAATTAGGTGAAGGTTCTCACGGAACAGTCTTTAAAGGTAAGCTATCTGCTAAAATTCAAGTTGCTGTCAAAGTACTCAATAATTCAGATAATGATGGAAAGGATTTCATTAATGAAATGGGGACAATGGGCCAAATTCATCACATCAATGTTGTTCGTTTGTTGGGATTTTGTGCTGATGGTTTTCATCGAGCTCTTGTTTATGACTTTTTCCCAAACGGCTCCCTCCAAAAGTTCATATTTTCCCAAGATAACAGAGAAAATTTCCTCGGGTGGTCGAAGCTGCAACAGATTGCTCTTGGCATCGCAAAGGGGATTGAATATCTTCACCAAGGCTGTGATTATAGAATTCTCCATTTTGATATCAATCCTCACAATGTGTTGTTAGATGACAAGTTCACCCCTAAAATTTCTGATTTTGGTCTAGCTAAATTGTGTTCTAAAAATCAAAGTATGGTGTCAATGACAGTAGCAAGAGGAACTTTAGGATACATTGCACCTGAAGTCTTTTTTCCAAATTTTGGCCATGTGTCATACAAATCAGATATTTATAGTTATGGGATGCTACTCTTGGAAATGGTCAGCGGAAGGAAAAATGTTGATGCAAACAAAGAAACTTTTCAAGTTCTATATCCAGAATGGATTCATAATTTGATCAAAGGAGAAAACATGATTATTTCTACAGAAGATGAAGTTGACATTAGAATTGCTAAAAAACTGGCAATTGTAGGACTTTGGTGCATTCAGTGGCATTCAATAAATCGTCCATCCATGAAAACAGTGGTACAGATGTTGGAAGGAGAAGTAGATAAACTAAAGGTGCCTCCAACTCTAGTTGATTTGACCGCTTCTACCAATACAAGTACTATTATTCCTGCGAGGCATTTGAATTTAGAATCATGAATATGTACGCTGGCTTGCCAAGTATATATGGCTTTTACTTTTATTGAATGTACTTTGTAAAATTTTTGAATCCTTTTATTATCAATGTGCATGTAGAACACTCAATCATGTATCCCAATAGAAAGAGATCTCAGGACTTTCAAAACAAGTTAGAAGGATATGATAAATTGGCAAAAGTAAGAACAAGTTAAAAGGGCATAAAATTTAAAAATGATATCGTAAACATATGCCTCCGAGTAAACAAACTGGAGTGCAACATCTCTACTGGTAGCATGGTTTTGCTTCACCACTGGGATATGATGTAGGTTGAGCAACTTCTCTCAGATATGCTTGTTTGTGTCTGCAGAAATGAATGGAGAGAAGTGGTCAATTTGTAAGTTGTTTATTATTGTTTCATACGTTTCGAATATCTCACAATTAATTTATCTATGGGTTTGGAAAGATCGAAGTGGTTAGACATAGAGGGGCAGCTAATGCATTAGACCATAGTAATTAAATATTGGTTTAATTAATTAGCTATTGAGTTGTATCATAGCTTATCAATTAATTATTATATTTAATATTTTTAATTTGTTCATTATATCTCTTTATTAACTATTTAAATATTATGAATTTGTGATTTGTAATTAAAATTATTGAGTTATTAATTATTAAATTAATTAGTAATTACTTTTCTTATTTACTATTTTTAATTAATAATTCTTGGTTTCGGTCATTTTTCATTCAATCATATTAATACAAGCTGTTTATTTGATTTGTGATTATTATAAACCATAAACTGTGCTCATAAAAAGAATCTCAAGCCCCATGATCCTATCTCATCCCAAAGTAATACCTGCGGATTGGCTCATGATGGACTACGGGTTACTCGGTGTGGGTTGAAAAGGCCTGTTTATTGACAGGCTGGTTTTCAACTAATCATAATCCATCACCAACCAACCAGAATTATATACTCTTTTTCCTTCATTTTTCTTTTTTCTTTTTGTATGTTAGCACTATTTTTTTTATATGTTAGCACTAAGTTATAAATAATCAAAAGTTAAGATGATACAAATAATTTAAAATATTACCAATATTCAAATAAAATTACAACACATTAAAATACAAACAACGTATGTGATTGTCCAAATATGATAAAACACAAGTTCAAACATTATTTTTTGAAACAATGATAAAAAAAGAAGCTGGAATTTTGTAAATGCCAAACAAGGAATGTCAACAAAATTTGTTGTCATTTGCAAATTCAGATTTGTCAATACCAAATAAAGTTGTATTACCAAACCTAATTTGGGATTTGTATTTTCCAACTTCTTTTTCTGTCATTCCCCCTCATTTTTTTTCCAGTGAAATCAACATGCAACAATGCATAACCGTCTTGATCTAATTATCTCTAATGACAATGACATTTGAAGTGGAAGTATTGTTTGAAGCTAGTTCAATGTTGACTTTTACATTAGTGGCAGCAACACTTTCCTTTCGCTTAGATTCATCTGCAATAAATAATTAAAAAAAGTGAAAGAAATATATGATAATAATTAAAATAATGCAAACTATTCCTATTACAGATAAATGAATAAATATAATTACATTACTAGATGGAAAATCCATAATCTAATTACGGTTGCAGTTAAGGGCTTAAATATTTTCTTAGAAAAGGGCACTTCAATACTTTGGGAAAACTCATGAACAGCTAAAAAGTGATTCACTAGCCACTGTAATGATTGATATACTAAGAATATCACCTGCCATCTTTTGAAGACAAGGAGTTCAAGTTGAGTTAGTCCTCCGATACTCCAATACATTCAATTTATAAAACACACGAGGATTAAATGTTGCTTCTTCCAAATAGAAATTAAGCTCAGATTTTTCTATTGCTGCACAATCATTGAGATGGCAACTAAGATAATCTTACATGATATAAATTAAGCATCAATAAAATGTTAATCAAATTGACAATAGTATAAGACATTTAAAAAATGAAAAATTTAAAACTTTGATCCTCGATGTCACAGTGGGGTCAAATTAAATTCAATTTAGAATGCAGTAAGTGATACAAACCAAAATCGTTCTCTTATTGCAACAAAAAATTAACTAGGTCCTAAATTAACTAAAATCAAAATTACTATTAAAAAGGTTTTTTTTTAATTTTAAAATCTAAAAGTTAAAAACTACTTTGCAAATAAATTGAAAGCAATTCTAAATACTTCTTTTTTAGACTTTCTTTTATAAACAGAGTGAAAAGGTAAATTAAAATTAAAAAATGAAAGATACTTGATGAAAGCGATAGCAATTGAAATGAATTCCCCTTTAGAGCTTTAAACCATGCCTTCCTTACTTCAAAAGATTTATAGAATTTTAATTTCCAATAAATCAATTAGCTTAAGAAACTACTTAAACTTAGATTAATTAACATATAACAAAAACCCTTTTAACTAAAAGAGTTCAGAATAGAATTAGCAATCCTCATTAAGCTCCATTGGAAGAGATTAAAACAACTGTGCACAATCAAAACCAACAATCTCAGTCATTGTAAAACTGAACAGCAATTTAACTCAAAAGATTAATATTAAATTAACTCAATTCAATATCAAGCAATCAAGTTAAGAATTAAACAATACAAACTAAGTGCCCAACTATCAAACTCAATATTCAAATCCCAAACTACACTACAACTATAATGTAATAAATCCAGAATCACAATCCAATTATTTGACTAAGATAAACCAAAATGCAAAACTGAAATTAGAGATAAGAACATAATTAAAACTCCCTAATTGATTGCTCCAAGCGTTTGCATAGCTCTCTCCTCCAAGAGGGATTTTACACTCAGTCCTATATGATAATATATAACAAATCAGCACATAAAACAAAAGCAGAGAGGCTATACAAGCTATAACATCACTCTATACCTCCGGAGCCTTCCCTGATTGGTCACCACATGAAATATCACCTGAAAATAGTAGAAATCACGGGGTGAGACAAATGCCTCAGTAACTAACTTTCCAACTCATCATACATACTAACATGTGCTCGTAAGGTATCAAGTGGGACAGTTATTAAATCTCAATATATGTAGATATATCAATGAAAAAATAAAATATGTATTTTCAAATAATCTTAATCATCCAAACCCTTATTACGGGGGCTAAAACACAAGCCACATAAGTCTATCCCTCACTATAGGAGATTAATCCGACATATAGGCCTATCCCACTCTTTGGAGGACGAATAAGTAGTCACAAAGGTCAATCCATTATTATAAGCCTATCCTACATTTTAAGGGACGAATAAGAAGCCACAAAGGTCTATCCCTTACTCTGGGGACAAAGGAAGCCAACCAATGTGCATCAATAGCGGCCTTATCACGTGGTAGGATAGGACTCAATCCAAATTCCAAATAACAACCAATTATCCACAATATAACGAAAAAGGTCTCAATCTTTTCTCAGTATAATTCAGAAGATATAAATCATATATCTTTTCCAAACTTCTCAATCACAATTCTAAAAATCCCACAAGACAATTTTCATAGCTCAAAAGATATAACATATCTACTCGAGTATCAAATAACAAATATTATTCTAAAATAGCAAAATACTCACAAACAATATATTAGCACATATAACAAGTGAAAAATAGTTACCTCTTGCCAAACCAATAGAAAGGATTACCACAAGGTCGATCTTTTGTTCAACTAATAATTAATCTACACAATTAATATAACCACATATTAATATAAGCTAACTAACTAATTAATTAATTAAGCTTATCTATATTATTTAAATTTTTAATTGAATTTAATTTTTATTCTAAATTCTCACAACTCTCATAATCCAAAATTAATTATTTTAGAAATAACTTATAATTTTCTAACAAGCCAAATTATTTATTTAGAACCTCTGAATTATTTACCTTAATAAAAAGGATTTTTCAAAATTTTCAAATATAAAATTATTATGTTCTAAATTCTAAAAATCTCATTTTAAGTTTAAACCTCAAAATCAAACCATCAAAATTCAATAATACTTCAAATATTTATAAATAAATAATCTAATCAAAACTTTAATGGTATAACTATCACATATATATATATTCATAAATAATAAAATGTTTAGTTAAAATAATAATTTTAAAACCTCCAGTCATCCCATAAATAAAACTAAACTAATTAAAATCTCAATAATATGTTAAACACCTCAAGTAAATTATTTAACTTAATTTTAATCAGTAAAAATATAATATAAATCAGATATAACAGATTTTTCAACTAGAAAAATTAATTTAAGTACTAAAAACCAACAAATGGACAAAACTAAATTGATTAAAATTAACAACTCATTTATCTCTAAATTTCTATAGTCACCTATTACCAAAACTTGAAACTTATCCTACATATAAGTCTTAAAATTTTTTCTAATCACTATAGTAATACTACTATTAGGAAGCGTAAAATATAGAGAAAATATTTATGAAGAAAGTTTGATGAAAAGAAGTAATTTTATATACCTAAATTATCTTCAAAGCTTGCCTTCTCTTTCATTGGTATGCTCCTCTCACTCTTTCACACACACTATTCTCTCTTCCTCTCCTTGCGTGGCAAAAACAAAAACGTGGGGTGTTATTTTAACACCCCCACATATTTATTAGGGGGAGCTTTCCCCTAATAAATCATCTGCCAACTCCCAACCCTCAGCTTCCTTCTTCTTCTTTATTCTATCCGCTTTCCACTGACTTTATTGACTCCTTCCCTTTTTTTAAACTTAAAATATTATTATTTTATTATAATAATAAAATATTATTATTTTTCTAACATTTTTTTTATAAATCCTATAAAATTTAGGATAAGGATTCTGTAAACTATTGTCAGGTGTTCTTTCTGAAGGTTACTTGAGAATTGATTGACCACACTAACCAGATAGCAAATATCAAGCTTAGTGTGGGATAAATAGATGAGTTTCCTTACCAGCCTTTGATATCTCTCCTTGTTTACCACTTCACCATTTGGCTTGATTGTTAGCTTTTGATTTAGCTCCATAAGAGTGTTAGCAAGTCATGCACCCAACATCCCAGTTTTCCTTAGGAGGTTCGGTGTATATTTTTGCTGAGATACACTTATTCCTCTTTTTGTCTTAGCTACTTCCATGCCAAGGAAATACCTCAACTGACCAAGGTCTTTAATCTCAAATTTTGTTGCTAAACTCTCCTTTTGCTTTGCAATTTCTTTTTCATCATTACTTGTCAATACTATATCATCAATATATACAATAACTGCAGTTAGTCTATCACTATAGTGTTTAATAAATAATGTGTCATCTGCTTGGCATTGCTTATAGCCCTCCCTTTTTATGGCTTGAGAGAATTTTTCAAGCCAAGCCCTTGGTGACTGTTTTAATCCATACAAAGACTTATGCAGTCTACAAACTTTCCCAACAGTTTTCAAGTTTCTCATCCCTAGGGGTATTTCTATATAAACCTCTTCCTCTAGATCACCATTAAGAAAGGAATTTTTAATATCAAGTTAGTGTAAAGACCAATCTAACTTTGCAGCGAGGGATAAGAGAACATTTATAGTATTAATTTTTGCTACAGGTGCAAAAGTCTCTTAAATAATCTATTCCATAGGTTTGAGTAAATCTCCTAGCAACTAAGTGTGCCTTATATTTGTTCATACTCCCATTAGGATAGGGGTGGAAACAGGCCAGGCGGCCTGTTAGGGGCCTTTGGCCTGGCCTGTTTCCCAAAAAAGACAAGCTCAAACCTGTTTGAAGGCCATTTTAACTAAATAGGCCAGGCTTAGGCTTTTTAAAAAGCCTGTTAAACCTATTAGGCCGGCCTGGGCCTGGGCCTGTTAGGAATTTATAATTATAATATATGAAAAAATTAATTCATGCTATTATTGTTAATGTGCTCTTTTAATTTATTTTTTAATTTTAATATATAGTTAATAGCTTAATCTTTTCTTAGATTTTGAAGTTTAGATGACAAGTGAAGATAAAAATATAATTTAAAATAATAATATCAATAAATAATGTGATTTTTAAATCTTAAAAATATAAAGAAAATAGGAAAGAAAAATTTTGTTCCAAGAATGATAAATTAACTAACTTACGTATTATGTTAATTTAAGTATGATGCCCTCTTTATTCATTATAAAATTAGTATTTTTTCCTCTTTATTTATTTGTCTTAATTTTAATTTTTTGTGTGTATTTAAACGTAGTCTTATTCCAAATTTTAACATATAATTACAATTAGTTTTCAATAATATTCTTATAAATTATAATAAAGATTTAAAATAGTACTTATGATACTAAAATTTAAATAAAAGACAAGACTAAAAATTTAATTATTATGTACGTTTTTTTTAATCTTAGCTTTTTTAAAAAAAATAATAATTATAATTTGAATTTTTTAAAAATACAAGCCTTTTAACAGGCTTCAGGCCACGCCAGGCCTTTATACAGGCCAAGCTGAGGCTGAAAAATAAACCTGTAACAGGCCACAGGCCAGACTCAGGCCAATAGGCTCCAAAACAGGCCTGGCCTGTTAAAAGCAAGGCCTGGCCTGTTTCCACCCTTACATTAGGATTATATTTCACAATGAATACCTATTTGCTACTTACCACTGATTTACCTTTTGGCAACGTTGTAATTTCCCAAGTTTTATTCTTATGTAAGGCTCTTTGTTCTTCCTCAATACCCTTCTATTTCTTATTATAAGATCTAATTTTTTGAATGGGTCTGTCCCTTTTATAAGATCCTCTTTGAGTATGTCTAAGTATTTAATATATTATTACCTATTTTACCCTTAATTTAATGTATTTAATACATTCTCTTTCTTGATTTATTTTACCATTACTTTCTCACATTTACCCATTTATAGATAGAGGTATATTTGGAAAAAAATTGTATTATTACATATTAATTGTTCTTAACTAATTTTAACTGTTTTCTTAAACAACACAATTTAGTTAAAAGGATCTTATAATAAGGGACGGAGGGAGTGGCTTGCTTCTAATTTGGGTCTGAATTGGCCTTATTGAAGCTTTTGGGAATTTTCACACTTTCTAAATCGGCCACAAAAGTTTTAAGGTGAGGAGAAAGCTTACTGTAGGACACATACTTACTGATAGGGTGTTGATGCAGGTTTTCTTTCCTTTTCTTAGGGCAATAGGCCAATGGAGGTCTTCAAGACTTGGTTCAGTAGTCGAGTCATGGTGCTATGTGGGTGTAGTAATGAATTTGTTTTCACTATTTTGTTGTTCTGTAATGGTAATAGATTGTTCTGTCACAGTTTTTGACATAATCTAATCATGAATAGAATGTAGAGGTTCAAAGGAGTTTATGTCATAAAGTGTAGGCCTGGTTAGGGTAGTTTTAGCATTGTTTAGAGTCTATTCAGTGTTATTTTGGGGTATGTTGGTTTGTTTTGTAGGTTCTGTATGTACATCAGGGAGGATTTGAGATTCTATAAAGTATGGGTTGTTTAAGAGGGTAGTTTGCTGGTTAGAGTGATCACAAATTATCCAATCACTTTTCTGGTTCTCCCCTTAAGTGGATGATTTTGGGTAATATGGTAGGCTTTCTACAAACTTAGCATTCATAGTAATGTAAAATCTATTGATAAGAGGAGAATAACATTTATACCCTTTTTGGTTGGAAGAGTAGCCAAGAAAAATACATTTGATAGCTCTAGGGTCTAGTTTTCCACCATGGTCATTGTAGATAAAAACAGTGCACCCAAAGATCCTCTTTGGAAGAGATGTAAAGAGGGATGAATGCGGATAAAGTTCAAAAAGTTTTTATAGTGGGGTTTGATAATTTAGAACTTTAGATGGCATTCTATTTATTAAATGGGCAGTGGTAAGTATAGCATCCTCCCAAAATTGATTAGGAACATTTCTTTCAAACATAAGTGCCCTGGCTACTTCAAGGAGATGTTGATTTTTCCTTTCAGAGACTCCATTCTGTTGTGGAGCATAAGTACATGAAGTTTGATGATGAATACCGCTAGAGGCCAAAAAATCATAAAGGAAGAATTTAGATATTCTTTCCCATTATCTGTTCTAAAAATTTTGATAGTTGTGTGAAATTGGTTTTTAATAAAGGCATAGAATTGCTGGAAAATAGAAAAAACTTCAGATTTATTTTTCATGAGAAGAACCCAAGTTAGTCTTGTGTGATCATCGATAAAGGTGACAAACCTCCAAGCTTTGGAAGTAGTTTCAAATTTAGAAGGACCCCAAACATCACTACATATAAGATAAAAGGGGTGAGAAGGTGTGTAGGAGTGACTAGGATAGCGGCTGCGAACTTATTTTGCCAAATAGCAAGTATCACAATGAAATTCATTAATAGGCTTTTTAGTAATATTAGGAAGTAAAATTTACATATAGTGCAAACTAGAGTGGCCTAACCTAGATGCCACAACATTATTTCATCAATAGTCATAGTAGATAAAGCAGTGCTGCAAATTGGTTTAATTACAGAGGTGCCTTGGATATAATAAAGCCCATTCCAC
The DNA here is from genome assembly GCF_004799145.2 of Neltuma alba. NCBI lineage: Eukaryota > Viridiplantae > Streptophyta > Magnoliopsida > Fabales > Fabaceae > Neltuma > Neltuma alba. Next base: position 80,387 of record NW_021633478.1, read on the forward strand.
ACTTTAGCAGCTCTAATCCTCTTCCCTAACATCAAGTCCTAAAAGACAAACAATGTTGTCAAAGGTAATAATGCAATGCAATTGGTCAGCAACTTGTTTTACAAATAACAAGCTGCATTCAATTTCTGGGACATATAAAACATTGTGTAATATAATGTCTATTGAAATTACAATAGTTTTGCACCTCTGAACCTTAGCAAATTGGCCATTACCAACTCCCTAGTTTTCTGATAAGAATAATTATGGAATTTAGTGAATAATTCCTTAAAACTAGTAATATGGTGAGCACAAACTGAGTCAATGATCCAGAGAGTTTTAGAGGCAGTTATACTACGAAAACATGGGTTAGGGTAGTACTTGCATAGGCTAGAGTGACAGAGGGATTAGAAGTCTCACTAGCAGGGGCAGGAGTGAGATGTTTATCCAAAAATTTGCATAGTAGCAGTAACTCTTCATGGCTCATAGATTTTGGGATAGAAGAAGAAGTTCCAACTAGTGGGCCCTTGCTTCCAGGTTTGCCTTTCTGTTTGTTGTTAGGAGGCTTGCCATGCAGCTTCCAACATACTTCTCGAGCGTGACCATTTTATGACAATGATCACACCACTTGGAAGGTTTTTTGGGCCTTGTGTCACCTTCAGAACCTTAGACAGCAAACGCATAAGAGTTAGCAGGAACAATAGAGGGGTTAGTGAGTACCTTCCTACTTTCTTCAAATTTGACAGTGTTGAATGCTTCAAGCAAGGATGGAAGGGGCTTGAGACTCATAATTCTAGCACGAATATCCTCACACAAGTCATCGAGTCTTGGTAGGAACTTACAGCAGTGTTCTTGGTCCACCAATTTTTTGTAGTACATGGCTGTGACAATATTAAGCCATTCATGGACCTCATAGAGGTCTATTTGTTGCCAAAGCTTCATTAGAGCAGTATAATAATGGGTGACAATTTGTTCACCTTTTACCAAATCATGGAGTTGGCATTTGACTTGAAACAAGGTAGTAGTGTTTTCTGTGACATAATAAGTGGCTTTTGCAGAGTCCCAGATTTCTTTAGTTGTAGTGGCAAGGAGATAGTTCTCACCAATGTCAGTTGCTATGGAGCTGACCAGCCAAGCCATAACTAGGTTGTTCTATACAGACCAACTAGCGAATTAAGGGTCTATAGATGCTGGTGGTGGTGGATTTCCAGTGAGATAGTGCTCCTTATTATGACCCCGAATGAACATAAGAACATAGCGTGACCATTGGAGATAATTATTCCCATCTAAACAATGGGTGAGGGGAATTTGGGAGAAGGCATCAATCATGCCAAACCCTTGTGACGTTGACCTCTATGCTGTTATGTTGCTGCCTTTGGCAGTAAAGATTCATGGCTGCATAAGTGCAGCCTTGAAAGACATAAAGGGTGGCTGCTTTTAAGGCTTTGATACCATGCAATTTCTCTAAATAATACGCTGCTATATTTCACTGAATGGGGTTTACATAATATATAGAGGGAAGAGAATAAACCTAATTAATGTAAATTTGATCACATCCCCTAAAATCCTCCTAAAGATAAGGAAATAATAATAGTACGATTTTGTCATAATTTGACAGTTACAAGAGATATAGCTACTTAATTCTAGGAGATTAGGTTAAAACTAAATAGTGGGCTTTTGATAGTGGGCCTATTTTCCTACAGATACATCTCTACCTCCATTAGAAGTTGAAGATGATGATCCCATAATTTTATAGTCATTGAAAATATAGTATAACTTCCTCCTAATGGTTTGAATCTTGTCACTACAATTAACAGATCAAGTTGTGCATAAGTAAACTTATTATGTCAAACTTCATCTGGGGATCAAGAATAATTTCAAGTGTACCTATAACATTGTAATTGTATTCACTCCAATACTTGTCAAACTTGTCAACCATCCTCCTCGCCCTATCTTTAATAACCACCATTAAACACATATTCTTTTAATAATGACTCAATTTTTGAGATATGCATGAAATACATGTTTGAAGTTGGATATAATGACCTAGAAATTAACCTCATTATTGTTACAAATGGACTCAAGAATTTGCACATCTTCTCGGGTCTAGACCACTCTTCACTTGTGGAACAAAGATGATAATTAGTGTCATTGAAATCTAAGTTGGCAAATACACGATGATATTTAATCGCACTTTGAAGCATATGTAGAATTCCATCTAGTTGCAACATCTAACTTCAAAGTCACACCCCTATAAGTGTCAAGACCCCTAACTTGGTCCATACGTCTCTTCAAATTGATTGTTCTAGCCTCTGATGCCTTTACATATCTAATGCTTTCTCTAATTTTGTGCACAGCTTCACTTGCCACCTTTAAACCCTCCTGAACTATGAGATTTAGGATATGGGCACAACATCTAATATGGAAAAAAATCTCCATTGCATTTCAAGGCATTATTCAACTTCAACCTCTCTTTTAATACTTTTTGCATAACATGATTTGCTGACGCATTGTCCACAGTAATAGAAAACACTTTATTCTCAATCCCCCATTCTACTAATAATTCATGCACCTTCTTAGCCAATTTTGTCCCAATGTGTGGAGGCTCCAAGTGTGTGAATGCAAGTATCTTGCTATGAAGATTCAATTTCTCATCAACAAAATAAGCAATCAAGCAAATATATCCTTTGGATGTTATTGCAGTTTTAACAATCAGTACTTAGACATACTTTACTAGGATTATTTGCTATCTTTTTTTTTAAAGGATTTCCTTTTCCTTTAAATAAAGATTCCAAACATCCACCGCAACAGTTTTTCTAGTAAGATACCTACAATCAAGATTCAAATACTGATGTAGTTCCCTAATTACTTTATGCTCAACAAATGCATAAGGAAGATCATGCCCAACAATAGCCCCAGCAAGTATTTCCCGATAGACCTTATTATCAATTTGTCTACTTCTCACCTTTCCAGCTTTGTCTAACATCATAGTGCTAATGTCCTTATATCTTAGGAGTGATATACATGAACCCACAAGATGCAAAAGTGTAGAAGTGCCATCATCCTTACTACCGACCAAATATAGTTTATTACAACCATTACATGTAACATTTTCTTTTCCATCTTCTACAAATTTATTAAAATACTTCTAAATTTCAGATGTGCAACCTTTTTTAAGCCCTCTTACTTCTAGTTGCATTATCTTCCATATAACATTGAGGTTCTAGTTCAGATCTTTTCTCTTTTCCTACTTCATTAACATTAGTTTCAGTAGTTTCAACATTTTGATGCTTATCTTTATCATTCACACCATAAGAAGACGTCTTATAACTTTTACTACAAAAAAATTAAATTCAACTATAAAAACTCAAGTTCAATAATTCAACAAATATGCAAACCAGAACTCATACAGCAAAACCACAGAAATCGAATTACTCAGAATCTCATATTACTCAGATTACCTAGAAAATCTTGCTGAGAACTAGTACAGCATAAGTGCATAACCAGAGAGGCAGAGAAGGTGAACCTTGAATCTTTGATTGCCTTAGCCAAGAGATGAGGGAAGTCAGAAGTCGCATTACGCCATTGGCCTCAACGGTTGAGCTATTGTCGATGAGAGCCTCAGGGGAGAGAAGGAGCTCATGAGTGGCAAGTGATAAATTAGCAAAGAAAGATTGAGTTAGGGAGAAGAGTCAAACGAGAAATGGAGGAGCAGAGGTTGAGTTCGAGCTCTGGCATTTTTCCGATCTGCAATGGCGAAGGAATTCAAGGAGGGAAGAGGTGATTCACTGATTCTACGATTTAGGCAAAGATCAAATAGGAAGTGAGTAAGAAGGGCAACTAAAGCGAAGAGAAGAGGCAATTCAAATTTTAGGCGAACTAGCGAAGGGAGATTGGGAGAGGGACTGGCTGACTGAGGGAAGGGAGTATGAGTGTCACTGTGTCAGTGTAGTGTGCGGTGAGGGTCTGACCGTTTGATGAAGAATAGGAGAGACTTGGTTACTTAGGGTTAGAGTTGCTTGCTTCAGCTAGAACTGGTAATATGGATTGGACCTGTAAATCCAACTCGTCAAAAGTGGTGGGTTAGGGTTGGCTATAAGCAAACCCACCGATAAACGAATTTTTTTAACCCACATCATAAGGCCCTCAATAGGCTAACCCGTATTTATTTTTTTAATTTTTTAGGTAAATGACATATTGTAAAGTTCATTGAAACGCAATTTCCAATGTAATATGACATATTTTAAAAAAAATTTATTTTTAAAGTTATACTTGTTGAAATTTAAGCTTTGATATGGTAAGAAAATGAGCAAGTAAATTCAAATTTAATGCAATAAATTCAATTTTTCTTACATCAAATTTGAAAGGAATTGCATTTTTTTTAATCACATTCAAATTTCCTCAAACCAGTTTGCATTTTATGTAGCAAAGAATTTCATCATCACATGAACAAATTCACATCTTATGCTTAAATTCAAATTTTCCTCTTTTTTTTTTCCTTTTCTTCCTTACACACTCTGTTTTGCTCCTGTTTTGAGTATAGCAAACAGAGCAATTCACTAAAGCATATTGGAAAGGACGATTCATGGAAAATAAAGGTTCTTTCTCTTCGAGCCTTCTTGTTAACGCTCAACCTAAGAAATTTGAAGGAAAAGAGGATACATTATTTATGTACAAAAATAAGGTCCGAGAACAACAATGACTATGCTCAGTTAAAACAACATTTAGCCGTGGAATCTTTGTCTTTGACAGTGTAATCGCAAAGAGAAAGAGACTCATTTACTACACGATGCGGTTACGCCCTCCCATAGCTTCCAGCACAAAATTCCGAAAATAATGCATGCTTAACCAAAGGCAATTGAATCGATTGCTTGCAAGACATTCTCATGGTTCACAAGTGAGAGACTTGGTCCATTAGAACAGCTTTTGTTCTAGTGCCATATCCCCAACTCAAGAACAACGTGGCGAGGTAAAGTAGCTGGAATCCTTTAAAACCAACACACTATTCAAACAAGTATGGGAAACAGACAATAACATAACATTGGCCATTATTGCTGAAGGTTATCTGCGAGAACAAAAGCCTTTGTCCGTCACTTTCTACGTCAACGTTGTAATGGGGTCTTCAAGCAATTTCATTCGAACTCGTCAGGCAGCAAGCTTTTTATTTAAGTTTTACAGGCAACTTGGTCTTTGGCACTTTCCCGCCTGCGATTGAAAATTGGTGGGAGCCAACTTTCCCTTATATGATAGAAAATTTGCTGCCGCCGGAATTTTGATTCCTAGAAAATGTTGCAATTGAACATGCACCGCCTATGGAAAATCAACATTTTTCATTTTCATTGTAAGATTTTCAGCTACCAAGTGGGCTCTAAAAGAGTCTAGATTGCAAGTTGGAAATTTTCTAGAAATCATAATAGTAGCTTATAGGTAACAAAATTGGGAATTCATACATGTTATTAGGAGTTAATCAGCATTCTGACTAGTTCTGTTTGCTGTTGAAAGCTTGAATACATAAGTTTCCTAATTCCGCGTAAAATTGCTTTTTCAGGTAACTTTTAAGTAACAATTCAAAAGCCTTAAAAGGGGATGTATGGGTTAACATTCAGTATGTAACTTATAAGACAAATTGGTAACACATATCTTCTACTTGTAGATTCATTTCCTGGTTTAACCAGCCCGAGTTTATGGTCTTGATTGTAACTCGAGAAACTAGCCACACTTTGGGTAACTCTGGATTTCATGTTATGCTTACTAGTTACTAGTATAGTTCATGAGTGTTTTGCTTAATACTTGACTATTTAAACGTGCCTAAATCATCATGAAACATGTTTTGGAACTGTTAAAATCTAGTGAGACTTGCATGAAAGGGAATTAGCTATTTGACTATAATCAATGAACTGGAATTGTCTTGAGTAATCTAGAACAGGATAAACATAATTGATTATTGGAGTGTCTGATATGAGACTGGACAGACATATGATTGGATTATGCCTGAAACTGGTCAGCCTGCATGCGTAGAACTCGTTGTAATTTTGTATATTTGAGAAGTTGTTAAAGAACTCTGTTGATTCTTAAATGCTGGAATTGATAATATAGTAGCTTGCTATGGTTATTTGGGAGGGCAGAGATGTCGATAGGAATTGATTTATATTCTGACCACACGGCACTATTGCTATATTGTGCTCTATAGTTGGCCTCTTTTGTCCCATATGGTAGTATTCTATAGGGACTGGGACAACCTACAGGCAGTATTCCTAAGAGCAGTTTTCTCTTTTTGGATGAAATCATGACCCTGGTGGTATCTTGTAGACTTTGGCGGATCTACATTACATGATGGGGAGCTTAGCAAGGAGGCTAGTAACATGGAGGAGCACTTAACCCATGAGTGGCGGAAATAACAAAAATATAAGGGCGGTTTTGGAAATAAATACCATGTCTTGGTATAGTGAACTACAGATTCGGGTGAAATGAATATGATCATGCTTGTTATGATTTCATTACTGCTTTTATTATGCATTCATGACCTTCTGTGCTATTATCTGTTGTGTGGAACAATTTGTGAACTTCCGTCTCATAGATGTCTTATGGTATTGGTAAGTATCATTGGCAGAGCTAAGGCTACTGAGACTTAGTCTCCTTTATTTTCGTCTTTTTCAGGTGAAGGTTCCAGAAGAAGATCACCAAGGAAGGCCCTGGAAACTTGAAGTTACTTCAGAAAGTAGTAACTCCAATGTGAAGATGCACACCAATGATGATGAAGACAGAACATAGAGTGCGAATTGATGGAACAAGAAGAATGAATGGTTTATAGAGATTGATGGAAATGATGAAGAAAAGGAGGAGTAGATGCAGAACGTGATGAGAAAAGACTAAGATGAAGAAAATGATGATTCTGACATGAGAGTCAGGGTGAGTACGTTCCAGATGTGAAAACTGGGGTTTTGGGAGTTAATTCCAATGTTAGTGGGAGTGTTTGGGAGTGATTGTGTACAATTCTAATGTGGGATTAAGAACTAATCTTCAATATATTCACCCAAAAAAAAAATTCTCCAATATGCCAATTTTCTCATGTATGATTTATTACTAATTTAAAATGAAAATATATTCTGCACATGTGTACCCCTCCCATCTTTGCCCTTTTGACAACTCTTATTTCTTCTAGACCAACTGACAATTGTTAGGGTTAAGGTGCATTCAGTATTTTAAAGAATTTTCAGAGTCACCTAGTGTCTTAAAGTAATAAGTAGTGCAATCTCATCCATCAAAAGCGTTAATTTGACTGTTAAGGTGTTGACTCATTTTGTCTAAAAGAAGTCTCATTTGGCCTATGAATGGGCAGCTCAGTGAGCTCACTTGGAATTTTTCATGTCTGAATATTTTAATAAGAGTTTTTAATGAATGGATAGTTGACATGGGTTTTTCCTGACTTCACATCTTCAAGGGCCCATGTTCGAGAGGAAGTTTGATTCCATGCTTCGATTAGTCGTCGTCTTAGACATTGCTCTGATCGGCCGCTCGCTCTTGTCACTGAAGGGTAAAATTCTGATTGCAAATTCCAACGTCCATTTGTTTCATATGGGTTGCGGAAGTTGAAATCGAAGAAGCAAAACCGGTTGGATAGTAAAATCTAAATTGGTTTTCTTCTGCTTACCTGGATTTGGTTTCTAATTTTTCGTCTTTGAATTATTCTGAACGAGTTTAGCCTTTTTAAATGTTGAAATAATATGAGCATGCTACTGATTTTTCTTACAATAGGAACAAGCTTTCACTTACGAACCCAATAATAATATTCCTTCACTGTTATCTCGATACAGGCAATGACAGAAACTAGAAGAGGTCATATTTAGAAGAGGCAAGCATCTATTATCAAAATTATTTTGCTAAATCTCAAGTGCACGATTTAGCTACTGAACATAACATATTCAGTTGATGTACACTATTTTTTTTTTTTTAAGATATTAACTCGTGCTGTCATCGATTTTCTGTGGCTAAAATACAATAAATCTAAGTGATCCAAGTACTGAAATCTTAATTAAAGATTGAACATTTGAACACGTTCATCGTTGTTCTTCTCGGCGTGCAGATATGTATGGTGTGATCGTGGGATCATGTGAAACGAGCAATCAAAGAGGAGTTTCAAGAGTGAACAATGTACAGCATAGTGGAAGCGTTTCACAATATAGGAAAACCAATCAATGGTGGTGGTTCAAGTGAGGTCCAAAGGGGAGGAGAAGTTCAAGAACCTTTTCTAAAGCCTTCGTCTTTGTTCATGGCAGCTATAAAGCAAGTCTTCCTTGGTTGCTTCTATTTTAAGATATTCTGTTTGTAGATGGGAACTATTGTAAGGCCTTAGTTTGTCTGCTTATACTAACAAGGATAGGTCGGAGCAGGAAATTGCCATTTTATTTTCCTTTCTACCTGTGACTGCTTTGTATTTTCCTGTTTCAATTAAATGATTTTACTCAGGTTGGCTGATTATTTTTTGGGTGATTATTTTAAATTTCTTAATGAAAGGTTTCAAAGTACTTAAAGATTATCTTCAACTTCAGATTGTCGATTATTTTAAGTTTCTTACGAGAGCACATCCAATAAGAAAGGCTTCATATGTTACTGTGGCTGAAACTGACATGATTGCATATATATATATATATATATATATATAAAAACACTGACTGTAAAATACATTCCTATTGGCAAGGCAAATTTTTGGTAGTCATCATTTAATCACTTTCACATGATGGCATCACCATGAATTAGTATTCATTCACTTCCTCCTAGAATGCATCGAATGGAAAATCAATCAATTTATATTATGTCATGCTTCATGATCTTCCTTGAGATACTTCATTCCATTGTACTATCTTCATTCCTATGCTTCTTTGCTCTAATTCATTCTCTTCCTTCAAATCACAATTCACAACACAAAGAACCAATTCATTTGTAACTGTGAGTGATGCTACTTTCTTTGGCTTTGGTGCTGCAACAAAACTTGTACATATCTGCAATGTCACATGAGGCAAAGAAACAAGTGAGAACAGTAGCATCAATAAATTGAAACAGAATCCAACGAGGTAACTGATAGTATTGAGAGGAGCAAGATACAGGGGCAATGATACTATCAGAAATTTATTCAAACAGTGAAGCTATATTCGCATATTCATGCTCACCCACCATTAGTTGCAATAGCAAGTTGGCTAGTGGCATCATTATCAGCTAACACAGCATCAGTGTCATCATCCTCATAAGTAAAACAAACAGGGTACTGCAACAATTAGCAACTCTATAAAGTTACACTTAAGACAAAAACACAAAAAGAAGGTAGAAGAGCTAAAGGGACAATATGATAGCAAGGGACGAAACACGATTGTAATAACCATGTTCTCAGCCTCGAATGAAAAGGAAGCTACCTATAGGAGTACTGTGCTAACACAGAAAGAACATAAGAAGTAATGCACCAGATAAACCCATTTGACCGCTTCAGAAGTGAACAAGAGAAAATTGTCTTCACATATAACTGCATTACAAGTTCAAGGAAGACTTAAAATATACATACAATAGAAATTACATGGACAGGGGTCTATTTTGATAACAAACATAAAATACTATAGATATGGGCGCTTAACTTCACAAAGGAGAAGAGGTGCTGCAGAAATTATTATGAAGCATTTCACATGCCAATAAAGAAATACTCATATTATTTCAACATTTAAGAAGCTGGATCTTGCCCGGAACAATTCGAAGAAAAAAAATTAGAAACCAAATCCAGGTAGGCGGAAGAAAACCAATTTAGATTTTACCATCCAACCAATTTTGCTTCTTCAATTTCAACTTTCGCAACCCATATGAAACAAGCGGGCGTGGGGATTTGCAATCAGAACTTTACCTTTCAGTGACAAGGGCGACCGACCGATCAGAGCAATCTAAGGCGAATCTCCTTAGGAGAGCCAGCGCTCCAGCCGGCGACTAATCGAAGAATGGAATCAAACTTCCTCTCAAACTTGGGTCCTCCAGCGGGCCAATTCAACGGGGGAATCGAATTCAGGAGCGCAAGGAGGGGTCCTTGAAGGTGCGGAGTCAGGAAAAACCCATGCCGGCTGCCCATTCATTAGAAACTCTTATAAAAATATTCAGACATAAAAAATTGCATGTGAACTGTCCATCCAAAGGCCAAATGAGACTTCTTTTGGTCAAACTCGGCCGACTTACCATTTTAACAGCCAAACTGTTAGAGATAGATGGGGCTGCACCATTTTTTTAAAGTATAAGATCTCATTTATAAACAAACAAGATCTTATAATTAACGTCAGAGGTAGTAATAATTTCATAGTTAAAATCATATCACTTACTTTTAGAATTCTGAACATATTTAGAAAAATATTTCAGGATCCTGAAGGTAGCTTAACTCTAATTATTATGCCACTCCTCCTAAGAGTAAATTTCTTGGGAGAATTACAATGAGGTATCAAGGAAGAAAATAAATTACAAAATAAGTTTTAGAGATTGTCATTCCTCATTCTAGAATTTGTTATTACAGACTGCTTAGATTGTTATTAGAACCTCTTAGTAATTATTTCTTATTTTTTAGACTTAATTATAATTCTTCCTTCTTGCTTTGACTATTTGACTCTCTCGCGCCAAGGCACTTCAGTCAAATGTCATGGCACCCGACTCTTCTTTGATTACCGTCACTTGCACATAGAAATGCACAGAGGCAATATCAGATGTTGACAATTAAAGAATAATGGGAATAATAGTTATTTATTGAAATTAAGCTACTTATTCTCCAAATTACCCATGTGCTTCAACATGCAAAGTAACACTTGGTAATGCCTAAATTAATCAAGTCCCACAAAAGCCTAAGGTTAATCATTACTATATATATATATATATATATATATATTTTAATCATTAATATATATATATTATTAAGTTCTAGTAAGAGTGTAAGAGTGTTTTGGCCATTTAAGAAGTATAACATCGGGTCTCCCCCAGTAAAGGCTAAATGCGAGAGAACAAGCAATAGTTAGGGGTAAAATAAAATAGCAGAAAGGGATAATACAATTTTTAGCGTCTTAAATTTGTTTTCATTTTGATTTTAAAGTCTGAAGTTTTAAATAATCGATTTTGATCTTTCAAGTTTTTTTTTATTTGAAACATTGGTTTTTATAATTTAATAAAAATTTGAATCATTTTGCTCCTTGAAGAACTAAAATCAAAATGAAAATAAACTTGTAGAACCAAAAATTATATTAACTCATACCAGAAAAGCAATTGAGAAATCATATAAGATCATAAATGAGTAAGATAAAAGTGTAATTTTCAAAAGTTTCTGATTAAGGAGGATGATTTTTTAAAAATATGCTCAAAGTTTAAAAAAAAATCTAAAAATTTCATGAAAAATAGAGAAAAATTCCTTTATAATAATTGAGGTGCAATTAATATATATATATATATATATATATATATATATATAAGTGTATTTGATCTTCCTGAGTAAAGGCCGAATGTGAGAACAAGAAATAGTTATGGGTCAAATAAAATAGTAGAAATATAATCGAGATATTATATATATATATATATAAGAAATTAGTCAAAAGTATACTTTTTAAAAATTTCTAGTTAACAGAGTTAATTATTGAAAATTATACTCAAAATTTCAAAAAATTTCAAAAAAAAAAAATTCAAGAAAAAAAGAGAGAAAACCGCCCTTTACAATATTTGAGGTGCGATTGTGGTGAAAAATGAGGTGAACATTCTAAAAAAGGAGTTTTAGTTCATTTTTAAAATTGTGCTTAATTAAAAGATAATTATCCAAAATTATGATAAATACCAGGAGTCCTCAAATAATTAAAACAATTATTTCGAGAGTAATATATATTTCAAGAATTGGTTTCAGGCTCTAGAAATGGAAATTTTGGCTTAAAGAATATATTATGTAATTTTTTGTGACAATATTTTATGTAATTTTATCTAAATATTTTGTTATCAATTAAAATCTTTACACATGAAAACATAAAATATTTGCTAGAAATTGGATAATATAGAATTATAAGTCATAACAAAGAGTAAAATATAAATAAATCCAAAATATTATGTTTAAACCATTACCTGATTGGCCAAAGTTTTGGTCTAAATTTCCAATTCTCTTTCTCCAAGCAATATGGAAATACCAAAATCATTAAGATGATGTCCCGTGTCTTCACCACACAAATAATTTCTTCGTCCCAATTCACAAAGAACAACTGGTGTGGAAAAACCATGACGAAAATATTCCAAACCTGCTGTCACATCAATGATTTTGTTCAGCCATGATGAAGATACTCCAGGACTTTTTAATGCTTATTCCAATACCAAGTTAAATGCTTTCCTAAGGCCCGGTTAGAAGGAGCAGAACCGTTGAAAGCCAGGAGGTCCAGGGACATGGTCGACCGAAGGATTCCCCATCCACCACTTAACCGATGAAAGAGAGCGGAACGCAGCCCCACCGCCATATGACTCAGACTATCGTAGTTTGACTCCTTTGGCACAGGGGCAAAATTAATGATGTCTTTTTTTGTTTTGGCCATGACCACTCTTGCGAGGGTGAATCCCTAGTTCCACCACAAGAAAGAAGGACAAACAGAAGTGGACTGGGGGGTTGCCATATGTTTTAGGCGGTTTTTTTTTTTTTTTTGGGTGAAGAATGCCCTTTCCCCAGCCTCCAATAGGGTCAAAACAGAGGACTAACCTCACTACAGCAACAATTTTTTCATTTGAAATAATTGCCTTGTATACTGATCCAGGACTTGTAGAGGCAAGAAGATTACTCCTATCAAATCCTTCTATTACTTGTAGAAGCTCATAATAAGATATCTTGGTTGGTGTATCCAAATTTATCAAATCCCTTTTGGTTCAATAATTATCATCATCTCTCTTATACTTTAGAAAGACAATGCCTGCAACAATCAAAATGACAACCATGATAGGTAATGAGCATTTTATCACCAATATCGCTTTATTGGACTTGTAGTTGGATTTTCCCACAAAGATCTTTATTCATCACATAAGATTGAGCAGTGAAATTTTGAAAAGAACCACCATTTGGAATTTCTCCATGCAATAAATTGTATGAAAGATTAATATAGCTAAGATAGAGTAATGACTCTAAGGACTTTGGAATCACACCAGACAAGTAATTATAAGAAATATCAATGCACTCGATGCGTATCATGCCGCTAAATGATTCAGGAATAGGCCCATGTAATTTGTTATGAGCCAAAGATAAGTTTATCAAAGTTTGCAAGTCACCCATAGTTGTAAGGATGCTTCCTGAAATTTGGTTTCCTGACAAGTTCAACAATATAATTGCTCTCAAGTTTGATACAATTGGTGGAATTATTCCACTGAGGGCATTTAAGGATATATCCAAAACCAAGATATCTTTAAGACTCCATAGAGAAAAGGGTATATGAGAAAACAATTTGTTAGAGCTAAAATTCAACTGCTACAAAGAAGTATTCCCTAGGCATCCTGGAAGTACTCCCAAAAACATGTTGTTGGCAAGAAACAACTCCTTTAGACTTTGGAGCTGGCAAAGTTCATTTATAATGGACCCTTGTAATCTGTTGTTGCTGAGACTTAAAAATTGTAGGCTATGTAAATCATTAACTCCAGTTGGAATCACCCCAATCAAATCATTCCCATCCAAAGCTAATTTGATCAAGTTCGTTAAATTTCCAATCCCATTGGGTATACCTCCACTAAGTTTATTTGATGACAAATCTAACAAAATGAGCTTAGAAGCATTTGATATGCTATTTGGAATTTGTCCAGTTAATTTATTTTCATGTAGCATTAACTGTTCCAATCGAGGAAGGCCAATTCCTAAATATGATGGGAGGAGGCTAGAAAAGAAATTATTATCTAGTAAAACTCTTGTCAATGTTGAAATATTGAATATGTTGGAAGGAATAGATCCTTTAAAATAATTATTGGACAAGGCTAAGATACTGAGTTTATCAAGATTGCCTATCCCTTTGGGTACAAAACCTGGACAAAAAAAAATTAATGGATAAATAATATTTTCATAACTAAGAGAATACACAAGAAAAAAAGAAGATAAAATAGTATGTTTTATGCATAAGATGTATGGAGTATCAGAATGCACCATTTTATATAAAAAGGACCAATACATATTATCTATTCTATGATGTGCAATCATCTATAGATAATACTTCTTCAGTCCTTAATATAGGACCTAATTGTTGAGTTAATTTTGGTCATTCATATAAGATATATTTTTCATAGTTATCAATCTTTCCTAAATTATCCCTGTAGATACTCCCTCAACCATAATCAAGTAGAAGAGAAAGTGAGGATATTAAGGAAGATAATTATGGTGTTTTTTAAAAAAAAAGTCATATTTTTTTATAATTAACTAGCTTATCTAACTTCTTTAATCTAATTAAATTAGTTAAATATGTTTTATATTAAGGATTGGAGGAGTATATTAATTTTTCTGCTAACTTAATTTGTATTTAATATTATAATAGGACCATGTCCTGATTTATTTAATTTATTAAAAACTAGTGTAAGAGTTTGAAAATTGAATTTTGATGTTAGCTTAATTCTTTTCCTATAAATGTGTTTGAATGAAAACATTAATTATTTGGGGAAAAAAAGATATAACATCTCTTATAATAAATATATACTATGCTATCTATGTCTGTAACTTCATGTTACCAAACAAAAAATAATACTACTTCCGCTTCTTAATATAAGAGCTAGATAACTAATTTGAAGATATTAAAAAAATTAGATAATTTGATTATTTGTCACAAATGTATGTTAGTCTTCTTAAACTATTTTTTCCAATCATATACATTGGACGATTGAAATTATCCCCTAGCAAAAATCCCTTACAATTAATAGGGATATTTTGAGGAAAGATGAAAAATAAAATGGATTAGGATCTTATAGTTAAAACTAAATTGAATTTATAACTAGTTCTTATATTTACTAGGAGGTGATACTATAAAAACATCTCTCCTACTAAGTGATTAAAAGTAGTTAAAAAACAATGTCTGAATATTAAGTTTTATGCTGAATTGCTGATCATTATTTGTGAAATGAACATGGTAAAAAGCTTTTAAAATAACTAAATAATAGATAAAAGGACACTTGTAAATGAATTGCCGCTACCAAAATATATTTGTGTCAACTAAGTACATTTACTTATTTATTTTTAATTTAAATTTTATAAAGCTTTAATAAAAATATATGAAAATTAAAATTTATTTTTGACTACTTTTCTAAAGGAGTGCAATACAATCTACAGATAAAACATAGGGGAACATTATACATGATGTGGAGCTTTTTTATGGATAAAGTAACATCCACTAGTCAGATATTAGTTTTCAAATTACATTCAGCATTATGATATTACTTTTATGTGCTTCCGGCAGTTAAATCCTATTTTTTATACATTGAGAACCCTCAACTATAAATAAGATTAGAGTACTAGATGTGACAAAAAAAATAACATCATAGGATGCTGAATGTATCAAAAAAATAATATAAAAATACTAGATATACCATAAATTAAAATACTGAATGCTATTAAGAAATAACATTAAAGTGTTGGATGCTATTTACTTCTTTTTTGTTGATCAAAGTATAAAATTAAAAAAAAAAATACATGTGTGTACAAAAAAAAAAAACCTGCACGTGTTACTAATTCCAAAAGCTTGAATATATTTGTTAAGCTGATTAATTCATGCATAAATGTTAGAATGGGAGAAAGCAAATTTCTTGTAACCATCAAATTGCCTTATAAGTATGTGTAATCCGTGTAGGTTGAGTGTGTGTCTATATACTCCTCCAGTCCTTAATATAGGACCCGATCCTTAATATAGGACCCCATTATTGAATTGGTTTTGGTCCTAAATATAAGACCTATTTATCGTATTTATCAATTTTTTTCTAAATTACCTCTATGGATACTCCCTCAACCATAATCAAGTAGAAGGGGGAGAGGGGGTATTAAGAAAAATGATTATGGTGTTTTAGAAAAAATGTGTCACATTTCTTATAATTAACTAACTTACCTAACTTCCTTAATCTAACCAAATTAGTTAAATGAGTTTTATATTAAAGACCGGAGGAGTATATATATATGTATATAATTTTTTTGTGCCTTGCCAATTAATCATGGGTTGCATAAAGCATTAAACTACTTTTTTCAGCCACTTTATCTTTCGAGGAAAAATGTTTTGACGCGTTTGAACAAGTTATTAAGTATACTTAGGGTTCATTTGGTATAAGAGACTACCTGATAAGCTATTTTCTCCGAGATCAATTTGTTGCAGCACTGAATTGTTAAATAATGAAGATGGTATGGAACCAGTAAGTTGATTTCCTCCAAGATACAACCCCTTCAATTGTAAAAGATCTCCGATCTCATTTGGGATGCTTCCTTCAAATATCAGATTAGGAAAAAAAGAATAATATCAGTAACCATTATTTACGTATAAGAAGTTATTATGTAAACGAGACAAATTGATAGTATAAAAACACATATAGTAAGACTTGCACATTTTTTTAGAAATAACATAAATATATCCTAAATAATAAAGCATAACTACGCTTATTTTCAAAAAGGAGTATGCCCTTCAATTCGGCTGGGATAACAGCCATGGAATAAATAATTTGGATATGTGATTGCTTGAGACATTTAGGTAGTTTAATGTTGCAGAACGTATTGGGCTATTTCCCAAGGCCCATTATACTGTGTTTTATTAGTTCAATTTATTATTTTGTTATGTTTCATATTTTAGAATATTTTGGTAAAATTTAAATTTATTATTGCTATCTTTTCGGATTTCATGGATTATTTAATTCAGTAAAAGTCCCATATATCATGTAAGCTATATTCGTTTCATTTCATAAATAAGACTATAAATTTCTTCAATTAATAGTGATTAGGGAAAAAGGAAACTAGACATGGAACTCAATCTCACATTTATTGAGAGATTCCCAAAAAACATTATTTTGCTAATAATTTTTTTAAAAAATAATAAATAATAAAATATTATTTGTATAACATTTGTCAAGACTTAAAAAAATTTTGAGAAATAAAAATAAAAATGCAACGACTCTTAATGGTTTATATTATTTTTTATGTAAGGCATGTAATTTTTCCTCAGCAAAATCAACGTGCATGTGATTGGTTGAAAAATTCAAATGAATTATCTTTCTTTGAAAAAAAAAAAACTAATGAAAACTGCCACTGACTAGTGACTGACAAGAAAATGCAGGGGAAAATGAAAAATAAGAGGTTATGCAAAGAAACATTGAAACCCAACTAGCCCTTCTTGTCATCCTTGTTGGCAACTGAGTTAATGCCCAAAAAAATTGATACATGGTGAAGGAATGCCACACCAAATGATGTTTTGAAATGTTGACTAATCTATTTTCTTCAGGTTCCCTATTTTTTAGTGATCCAATATTTTAGTTCATCTTTTGAAGTGGGTGTGAAAATTCTACATTAAAAAAAAGAAGATATTCGCTATAGGATTAAAAGAAATCATCATGTTCCATGACTTTAAAAATAAACTAGCAAAATTACTATTCACTAAACTTGTGCAAATTAGTGACTTGTCAAAGTACTAGGAACAAAATTTAAGACAACCATATAATCAAAACTCTTACCTTGCAAGCGTATGTTGCGAAGATATAGATATTGAAGGTTGGTCAAATTTCCAATGTCAATTGGAATTATTCCTGACTCGAACATGTTATCACCCAATGCTAAATCGATCAATTCCTTGCATTGATGCCACATGGATGGTATCTTTCCAGACAAATTATTTTCATCTACATAGAAACTTTCAAGTTTTGGAAGCTCAAAGCACAAATTTGTCGGAAGACTCCCAGATAAACTATTTTTGCCAAGTTCAATCTCTCGTCGCACTGAATTATTAAAGATAGAGGTTGGTATAAAGCCTGATAATAAATTATCTGAAAGATATATTATCTGTAGTTGTTGAAGATCACCAATCTCATCTGGAATTGATCCTTCAAATATTAAATGGCAAACAATACGTGTCAAATGTCAACTTCATAGCATGCACATTAAGAATCATAAGTCATAAGTTGTCATAACAAAATGATCAAGTTCATTGCTGAAATAATTAATATACATAGAAAAAAATTATTATTTCGCTGTTTGCATATTGAAATAGATAATAATCGACAATAAATTTAAATACCAAAAAATTTTTTTAAAAAGAAAGATAATTTAAGATGTGCATATATTTTTTTTAGGTCTTTTCTTCTTGTTGGTGGGTTTGTACATGCATATGGAAGAATCTGCTAAAGCATGTATTTTTGTATTCATGTTTACAATAGGAGATTTCTCAATCTAGTGTTGCATTTTTATGTCTTCATTTTCATTGGAAAACTTAAAAAAATATACTTAAAGATGATAGATAGATATATATATATATATATATCCTTACAAAGTTAAATTGACAACGTTAAGAAATACAATTATTTTTAAAAATTAAATTTATTACTAGTTAATTAAGTCCAATATAAGGACAGCCCAAGATCAATATCTACATAGGCCAATTAAGATTATTGGTGTGGTCGATAAAAATATTTTTTTTAGATCAATGGTAAAGAAGTGAAAATAAAAAGAACAGAAATTTGTATTCCCTCAAAGTCCAATAAAAGTCATCATTTGATAATATATAGATGATTCATGTACAAACTGTGATTATAAATTTTTTATATCTATTTTTTTAATTTTTTTCTAAGCACAAGTGTCATTTTATTGGAAGTAATGATGTTCGAGGTATAGTTAGGTATTAAATATAGGCACCTCTTAAAACAAGAATTCAAACTCTAGTTTGTCACGTTATGAGAGAATTTTTTTAGTATTTTTATTTCCAATAACTGACATCCATAAGAAAAATTATTATATAAATACTGTTTTGTTAATAAAGAATTCATAATTTATTAATAAATAATAAAACTAATATATGATTTAGATGATTCAAACCAAAACTGAATGCTCCAAATCCGTGGGTTGTGAGCCTTGATCATTTTGAAAAAGCAACCCAGCTTTTTCTAGACATCCTAAATGACATAATAGCAACATTCTTTATTCCCATGCTAGCTTTTATTTGAAATTTTGAATGCCTTGTAAAATAGAAACAAACATTCTATCTACTTCAGTTGTAATACCTAATTTATCGAAAATAATATCGATCATTGCATTTAAAAAATCTGATAAAAAATGCATAGATACCCAAAAAAAAGGGGGACAAACCCAAAACATGATCATTGAGAGTTTATATCTTGCTAAAATAGAGAGAAAATACAGATATAAATATGAAAAATCATCTAAACATACCTGACAAAGCGTTGTAAGACAAATTCAATAATTCAAGTGAAGATAAGTTGGAAATTGTTCGCAGAATGGCTCCTGAAAGTTTGTTACTTGCAAGTCGTAAAGTCTTCAATCGCTGAAGTCCTCCCACCTCAGATGGAATGGTCCCTTCAAGAAAATTAAAATTCCAATCTAAGGTCTCTAGCCTTGACAAGTTTAATAGAGATAGCGGAATAAATCCATTAAAACTGTTATTTTGAAGATGCAGTTGCTCAAGTGAAGATAAATATCCGATCCATCTAACTTCCCCATGAAAGTCATTGTAGCTCAAGTTCAATAGTTTCAATCTACCCAATCGAACTAACTCTTTTGGTATTTGACCATACAA
Organism: Neltuma alba; assembly: GCF_004799145.2. Lineage (NCBI taxonomy): Eukaryota > Viridiplantae > Streptophyta > Magnoliopsida > Fabales > Fabaceae > Neltuma > Neltuma alba. The sequence continues at coordinate 100,123 of NW_021633478.1, forward strand.
ATTGTTGTCACCAAGATCAAGCTCAACAACAAATGAAAGATTTCCCAATTGTGGAGAGATGGTCCCCTTAAGACCCATGCCATTAAGATTCAAGGAGTGGACTCTTCCATGACGAGTATTACAAGCAACTCCAACCCAAGTGCATGGAGAAGAAGAGGGAGAACATTTAGCTAAGAAATCATATGGATCTGAAGTGATTGAGGATTTAAGGGCAAGAAGTGCATATTGATCAGTAGTAATGTTTTTCTCAGGCCAAGCTAAGGAGGACATGAAGCAGCAACGAAGTAAAAAGAGGAAAACAAAGGAAAGAGGTTTTCCCATGTTTAGCATATCACAGTTTTCAAATTTGCAAGTATTGTGCATCTAGTAATTAATCCACATGCCATTTTATACTTGTCCAATTCCAAGTCAAAGTCAAGGCGTGCAAACTCAATTCCAAACAAACACTAATTATATCTTAATTTAGTCACGAGGGATGTCATTTTGCAATTGAGTTTGCATGCCTTGACTTGGACTTGGAATTGTTTTTAACATACAAATAAACAGATTATTTGGGTTTAAGAATCTCCCTAAAATACAAACAACTAATTTGATCCAAGAAAGAGATAATATATCATTAATGTTAAAAATCAAAACTCAAAAGTATTGATCCTACGAAACCAGTTTCTGTATTCATCACAAGAATAAGTACCACGGTGCATCCAGGAATTAACTCACGCCATTTTATGATTCTGTATCTCTTCTCGTTCAAGATTCTCCTACAAATTATCCAAAATTCCTTCTATGTTTTAGGAGTTTGATATTTATTTTGAAGAAACTTCTTCTAGACTGGTTATATAATACTACCTCATGTCCTTAATATATGAGATTTAGTTTGTAGTCCATTTTTAAACTATGAATTAGATCTTATATTAAGGTAGAAGGTAGTACTTTGTACTTCTTCCTCATCAAATGTCATTTACTAAGATAATTACTTCTAATCAAGCGTAAGCCCTGAGATGGGATCTAATGAGATTAATAAAATTAGGAGCAATGCAAAATAATATTTTGATGTCTTAGCGTGTATATATATCATCATATTCTTCCAAATAATACTATCTTTTCCGCGCCAATCTTCATGGGAAAACCACGAGTTATTGAGACAAGATGGTGGTGTCATGCATAATTATAGTTTGTTAGGATTTTATTTCGTTTCTCTCTAGAATTTTCTTAATACCTTACCGTCCAAAATTCAATTTTGAGAAGGTAAAAACAAAAGCACTTTTCCTTATATATTGGCGGAAAAAAGGAAGTCCGAAGTAAAACAACGGAGAAAAGTAAAAGCGTATGACTAGTTTTAATTATGAAAATCGCTTTTTTAATAGAAAGGATTCATCCATTTACTTGCAGGGGCTTAACTTTTGAGCTATGTAAGGTCACGAACAACTAAAAAAAAAATACATAAATAAAAGTTATCCCATAAAAGTAGTTGATATGCAATAAAGAAAGAAGTAGAATATCAGGTCAACAACCATCCTTTCAATATCACTATATTGTATCGGTCACGGAGGGACTCCATAAAGCGCGTTAGTGATGCGAAGAAACTTTGTCTCTTTAGGAAGTTTACTTTTACTTCTTGGACCGCATTTTCATTTTCATTATATTATTTCATTTATGATTTTTAGTTTGGTAGGCCATATATTGTCCCTATCCTTCACAAGCATATATAGCAAAAGTCTATGGGCCTTAGCTGAGGAATGTAAAGTGCTTGACTGACTTGTGAGAAGACCTCCAAGTCATAGTCCATTCTACAAGGAAATAACGTATACATGTCGATATAATGTATATTTTATTTTGGTAATATCACCTTAGTAAACCCAAGGAAAATGCACAATTGACTTCAAAAACACATGTAAATGGTGATTTTTTTTAACAGATTCTATATATCATACGCGACAAAAAGAGTATTTTGCACGTATATTTCAAAAATAACATTTTTTGCAAGCCGCATCACTCAATCTAATAATTCAGAGACTTGAATAGATCATTACGCGAAATTTTTTCAAAGCATTCTGGAAAATTATATTGAAGGATAACATTCTAACAAAATTAAGGTTGGTTTAGTCTATCCAAAATAATATTTTGTTGGACTTCAGCATTTTTTTAAAAAAAAATAGGCCTCTCTTTCTTATGCCAAAAACCTGGAGTTATCGAGATAAAATGCTGACCGTTTACTGGGTGTTTGACGTGCACATAGAAATAAGTTTGTGAAATATTTGTTTGAGATAATTAAACAACATTTGTCCTCTTTTGTATATTTTACCTTGAAAATTATATTTATAAATAATAATAATAGTATCACACACTACTTTAATCTGTTAGGATTCTGAAATCCTATTTTGAAAGCTAAAAACGAAAGCACTTTTCCAAATAACTTGCTGAAAAAAGGAATTCTGAAGTAAAACAATTAGAACAGTAAACTAATTAAGAAAATGTAAAGGTACTTTTGAAGCTTAAAAAAATTCATTGCAAACAAGAAGTCCATGTGATTAATTTTAATTATGAAATTCATTTTTTTAAAAATAAAATGGTTGGTCCTAGGATGTAAACTTTTTGTGATTTTGGCTGCCAAATAACAAAAAGAAATTTAAGAAATGAATAATTTCTATTTTACCTTTTGCCTGTTATAATGAAACTTTTTCTGCCATTTTTTGAAAAACTTGCACAGAATGTCCGAAGATTGAGGAAGCAGAGCTGCTGATTATGTTTTCAGGTTTTGCAAACGGACAACTAGGACTGCTTTAATGGTTATATTATTCATAATTTACAAATAACAATTTATCATTACAAAGTTTATTGCATATACTCCTCCGGTCTTTAATATAAGAGCCATTTAACTAATTTGATTAGATTAAGAAAGTTAGGTAAGTTAGTTAATTATAAGAAATATGACATATTTTTCCTAAAATACCATAATCATATTTCTTAATACCTCATCTTTCTCTTCTACTTGATTAAGGTTGAAAGGGTATCCATAGGGTAATTTAGAGATAATTGATAAATATGAGAAATGGGTCTTATATTTAGGACCAAAACCAATTCACCAATTGGGTCCTATATTAAGGACCGGAGGAGTATTAATATATTAAATTATAGGAAGTAATCATAAGACCGAAATCTAAGACTACATATTAGTATTTTATTCCTCTAGAAACTGAGAACAGTTCAATTGAGGATAATAATTCTTGTTCTTTTTATCTTTCTTATTTATAATAATTAGCATAGAATCACTACATAAAAAAAAAAGAAGAGACTTTTGGTGGTAACTTTCGACGGTAATTCTAAAAAGTCGTTTCTGAAACTTGACTTTCCACAATAACAATAACAGTTGCCTCTTAAAGTCAAGTTTTAACAGCAACTTTTATTGTCGTTATTAAAAGTCAAGTTTCAACAATAATTTTTTAGAGTCGCCACTAAAAGTAATAACTTTTAGCAATGTGTTGTAAATTAACATTATGTTATGTGGATGTTCATAACTCCTTAGCCCCTTGGGATTCCTTCTCATGGTTAATGGCATTATACCTTATAACTCCCAAATTGAAGGGTTTCAAGTATTGATTTCCTATAACCTCCAATTGTACAATTATGTTGCTTAATTCCTTTCTTTATATACTTGTAACTCTTTAGGTTAGTCTTCAATATTGGGGTCCTATAAATAGGAGATGATGTACATACATTTGAGACAATGAAGTGAATGAGAACTCTCCCTTAATTTCTCCTCTAATTTCCTCTTATTTTCTCCATCTCCCTCATCTCAATCTTTGTACTTTTCTCATTTTTCATAACACAATGACTATAATTATCGCCGCTAAAAATGACAACTTTGAACAACGACTATAATTGTTGCCGCTGAAAATCAATATTATTTTTTTAGCCATTTCTTTGTCATTAATTATTATAATTTTTTTATTTTTTAAATATGATATTTAATATATCAAATTATTAAATGTGTTATTATATCATGAAGAAATAAAATAAAATAATTAATAAATTTTCATTTTCAAAAATTTTGTGCTTAAATTAATAATTTAATTTAAAATGAATGATACATCAGTAATATATATTATTAAACTAGTATATATAATCAAGGTGTAAATGTTCCAACTTCAATTTTTTCATTATTGGTGTGTATACTTAAAAACAATTATTTTAATAATTTGATATGTAAAATATAAAAAAGATATGAGTAAATTTTAATAAGATTTCTTTTTTATCTTATAATCAATTGATAAGAAGAAATATATAAAACTAATTCAATAGGCATAAATATTCATAAATTTAATCAAATATCTTTAAATCTACACCTATTGAATTATAAAATATGCACCTATCATGTGTATGTATTTTCATCAAAGTTGTCACAATCACACGCTAGGAAAAGGGAAGAAAAACACACTGATTCCAAAGAAAAGAAGATAATTAAAGAATTGCACATTTGATTACAAGTATAAGAGTTAGTACAGGAGTTCATTTTTTTAGTTTTAAATACAAAACTCAATTTACTTTATCTCTTAAATTTATAATTCTTTTTTCAAACTCTTCTTGTGCATATTAAGAAGTATCCATCAAGAGTTGGTTTCTAATGCAAAATAACCATAGCTATACTTTAGAGAACAACACATAATTTCATACAAACAACTAAGTTAACTAATTTTTTTAATCTTTTTATACCAATATAAAAATTCTTGAAATATAAATATAAATCATATTATTAAGCCTACAAAATTTTAATAAATTTATGGTCATATGATATTTTTTTTCCTTTACACGTTAATCAAAATATCCTTATAAATAAACGAGATATAATCATATTTTTATCTAAAAAATATATTAAATATATTTAGATGATGTTATATAATTATTTAATATTACCTTGAAATATCAATATAAATTATACATTTATTCTACAATTTCTAATAAATTAATAGTTAAGAAATAAAAAAATAAACGGTAAAAATTTACCAATAAATTCTGAAAAAATTATATAATTAATTTAGATGGAAAATAAATTTTAAAGCAAGAAAAAATAGGTATGCCGTAATGAAGGATTTTTTATTTTGATATAATATTTTTTTATTTTAAATTAATATATTAAATAATATTTTAAATAATATTTTAAATTTTAAAGCAAGAAAAAATAGGTATGCCGTGGTGAGAAGAAGTTTTGTTGCTTTAATGAGTGTAATTCCACTTTTTAAACCATATTTTTATTTATATTACTCCTCTTATTCTTAATATAGGACTTATTTAACTAATTTGTTGATTAAAATAAGAAAGTAAATAAGTTAGTTAATTATAAGGAATATAATATGTTTTTCTCAAAATACCATAATCATCTTCCTTAATATCTTTCATTTCTCTCCTACTTGATTATAGTTGAGAAAGTATTAATATCGATAATTTAGAAAAAAGTAATAAATTTGATAAATAAATCTTATATTTAAGATTAAGATTAACTCAATAATTAAGTTATACGTTAAGAACCAAAACAGTATATTATTTCATTATAGTTAGTTAGTCTAGTAGAAAAAAGGGATAATTAATCCACAGCTCCTTATAGTTTCAATTAATTTTGAATCAGGTCCTTATAGTTTTTTTTTCTTTTTATCAAATCCTTATACTTTCACCTGTTTTTAATTAGGTCCTTGTATTTATTTTTCTTTTTATCAAGTTCTTATAAGTTCACCTTATTTTTAATTAAGTCCCTAAATTTTTTATTCTTTATTTTATAAATTCTAATAGTACTATTATATAAACATAACATAGTATATATTATTTAATATTAGTTTATAAACAATAATATTCTAAAGATATTGAATTATTATAATGATTTTAATTTTTTCAGCAAAAAATTAATTGTTCTAAAAAATTTTCCTGGATTAATTAATTCTATTACTTTTTTATTACATAATTATTAATTTAATTTAATTATTAATATTTTATATTTCAGTATTAATCTATTTAATTAAGCTTATATTTAATTAATAAATAAAAATTAAAACTACATGGTGCTGATTAAAAATTTAGTGAAATTATAAGGACTTAATTAAAAGAAAAATAAATACAAGGACCTAATTAAAAAAAAGTAAAAGTATAAGGACCTGGTAAAAAGAAAAAAACTATAGGGACCTGATTCCAAATTCGTTGAAACTATAAGGACTTGCAGATTAATTAACTCCTAGAAAAAAAAAAATACCCAAAAGAACATTGGTGAGAAGGTTGACTGGATTGTGGATGTATTGTTCCCTTACAAACATATTGATGTGAAACTGGAAAACAGAGAGGAGGGAAAAGCGAGAAAGAGGAGGAAGGGAGAGAAAAGAGGGAGGAGGACAAAAAAATAATTCTTATATTTAATCAAGTTAAAAACCGGATACAATTTAGAATCCTAAGGCTATATTTATACATCCTTAGAAATATTAAAATAATAAAATGTTAAATATAATCTAAATCAAATCCTGATCCTAATTAAAAAAGATATAGATAATAAAAATAATTATAGGACCAATGAAAGTTGGATTTAACGAAAAGAGTTAAAAATATAGATTGAGATGGGAAATACCCTAAACATCTACCATGTCCATCGGAAACAGACTTTTAATTAAATATAAATGTCTTGGGGGAAAATCGGTGACATTTATTTACCACATCGTTAATGTTATGGTCCTTTCATGGTATTCTAAAACCTTTGAAGATTCTATCATATTTTTCTAACTTAGTTTGCAAGTCTAGAAGTCTCTTTCCAGAGGGATAAATCTTCTGCAAACGCAATGTGGAAAAGTCAAAAATGATATATCAATCTATGATTATGAAGCTTTTATCTTGTCAGCCTCAAGTTTTCTATCAAATATGTAAGTAATGAGGAAAATTAGAGATATTTATCTGTGTTCGTTATTGTGGGTTTTTCCAAAAAGAGAATTACAAACAAGCCATAAGAAAGAGAAATAATTATTAAAAAGTCCTAATAACAATTTAAACAATCTATAATGTTATATTCTAAGATGAAGAATAACAACCTTTGGGACTTGTTTTGTAATTTTCTTTCTTTCTTGAGACCTTAATGTAATTATCCCCAAATTAAACTGCATGGGAAGAAAAAACTGAAAAATCAATGTAAAATAAAAGGAGAAATTAGTCTTTTGGTCTTTTAAATTTTAATTCGGTTATAAATCAGTCTCTCAATTATAACTTGGTGTGACTTAGTCTCTCAACTAATATTCAATATGACCCAATCCCATAACTTTTAACTAGTTTGTAATTAAGTCATTTTTCTTTTCCCATTTAATAAATCAATCCTTAACATATCTAACTCATTTTTAAATCATCACCTAATAATCCTATGTGACAAAAGATGCTGCTAACTAATTAAGGAACTGAGTAATTGAACTAAAAGTTAAAGAAATTAAAATATTAATTTTCCCAATATAAAATGCAGATGCCATACTTTAAGGGCCATTTATGATTCGGTTTGGCCCCCTCAAACCAAGGGCCTGTTTGGATAATATAAAAAACTATGATTTTAGGACCCAAATGGTTTGGGTCCCAGATTTGTCAAAGGGGGAAAAATTAACATACCATGATTTTAAGCCAAAACCATAGTTTTAGAAAAAAGTGAATCTATTCTACTTCTGATTCAAATAGGAAAGTATGATTGTATTTGTCAGAGTAGATCTCAATGGTAATATGACTTTAACACCCCTCAATTATTTTTTTATAAACATATTTAATCTTATATTTTATAAATTTATATACACATATTAATTATTTATTAATTACATTATCTTATATATTGTTAATTATGTTGGTAAAAAATATATTATTAACAATTTTATTTCTTCAAATTAAAATATATTATAAAATTTATCTTTTATAATATTATCATATTAACCTATGCCTTTTTTAGTAATTTGTACATATAAAAAGTGCTTCTAATAACAATTATCCAAACACTCTTACTTTATTAGAATCACTTTTTCACAAAATTTATTCTTTATAAAATCTATTATCTTAGGAATCTATTCTCCAAAAGTTATTCTCCAAATTATAGTTTGATTTTATTCAAATACTCTCCAAATCATTGATGGGAAACGACTATATTCTTTTGGGCCATCTTTTTACTCGAAATGTTTTTGGGCCACGGATGGCCCAACATCGTTCTTCCTAATTTGCAAACAAGTGGATCTTATTCTGCCGAAATTCAATGCAATATTCTGTTAAAAACGATCCATCCCAACAGACAAATCAGATCATATGGCTCCCAAATTGTCAATTAAATCCACCGAATTTTAATTAAATTAGATTTATTATTTTGAATGATTAATTCTGGCTCCCAAATTGTTGAATCTAATTTGAATTAATAGACCCTTGGGTTAATCTGGAAGAAAACATACTACTTCTAATCGTAATTATAAGATTTCGTTTATAGATTGCAAACGAGGTCTTATAATTAGGATCGAAAATAATATTTCTTTAGGTTAATTTAATGTTATTACCAGGTATGTGATCAACTAATTCAGATTAAGGCTTTGTGATCAAGATGCCTCTCCCCAAAGGTTCGATCTTTTCAAGAAGGTAGGATTTGAACTTTGTGATCTAGCTGATCTACCGACCACCACTAGGCTAAGTACCTTTAAGGGTTAATACTATTATTATTCCTTATAGTTTAATTGAATTTAGGTTTTGATACCTCTTATTTCAAATAATTGTTTTTAGTTCTTAGAGTTTTTTTATTTTTCTTGAGTTCAACGAATGGTTTGAAGTTATGATTTTTTATCATCTCTTTCCAGCTTGTTTTGTAAGGGGGTGTTTGGGAAGTGCTGGAAGTATTTTTAAAAAAAATATTTTCATATAAATTGAGATAAAACTCATCTCACATATTTATTTCGAGCTATGTAGATCACTTTTAAAATCATAATTTAGTTTTCCCCAAACACCCCCAAATTTAGAAATTTAGAAATCTATTTCTATTGGGATACGTATCCTACACGGAATGTGGAAAATTTGACATAACTGTTTTCATTGTCCTCATCCAATATCATGGCTTTTTTATGGATTCCAATTTTATTTACATTTCTTGTTAAAACTCATGAGTTTTTTTCCCCCAATTTCTAGCTTGACTTACAACTCTTATGAGCGTATTTGGGGGGCAGAAAAGTTTCAACCAAATATCACCATCATGTGGAAAGTCAGAGACATTTGTTTAACATTTTGGCGCCTTTTCAAAGTACTAATGGGAACTCCTGAATATTTTGTCTATCTCATTTAATTTTGAAAAAATTGAGAATAATTCTCATTTAAAAAGTTAATCGTAGAATGAGACCTGACTTTAGATGATAACAAGTTTGAAGGTAAAAAGACCAAATAACCTGAGTTACATATTCTTGATCTCGAGTTACATGTGTTTGATCCTATTTGCATATTGAGGATGCCTAGTTATATATATATATATATATATATATATATGACCTAATTGTGTATCACTGATCCTAATTGTATATCTTTGATCCCAAGTTGCATATGGTTATCCTAATTACATGTTGAGGATGCTTAGTTGTATATATGACCTAATTATCTATTACTTATTATAATTGCATATCATTAATCTCTAGTTACATATGCTGGATTCTAATTGTATATCGCATATGCCTAGTTGCATATAGTGCCTAATCACATATTAATGATCCTAATTACATATCTTTGATAATGAGTTGCATATGCTTGATCCTAATTACATATTGAGAATGTTTAGTTACATAAAAGATCTAATTACACATCACTGATCCTAATTACATATCCTTGATCTTCGATTGTATATGTTTGATCCTAATTGTATATTGCATATGCTTATTTGTATATAGGACCTAATTGTATATCGCTGATCCTAATAGCATATCTTTAATCTCTATTTGTATATGTTTGATCCTAATTGCATTTCATCAAGGGTATTGGGGTAATTTTTCCTCCCTTTTTAATTGTTCAAAAGGGGCTCATAAGTTTAGGTCTTATTCTATAATTAACTTTTCAAATAGGATTTATCTCGAATTTTTTCTTTGATTTCTAACCTACTCTACTTTGTAGGTCTAGATGTCTTTTTCTCGAGGGACGAGTATCCTACACACGACTTGGAAAACTTGGCATATTATTTAGGGTTAAGGGTCAAAAATACTTATGACAATATACCAAAAGTTCACCCCACATCATGGACTGTTTTTTTTTGTTCAAATCTGCCAATAAAAGTTTAAAAAGAGCCTAAAAATACCAGCATTGTTAAAATGCAACAACGTCTGTTAAAATTGGTTGTGGGACCCACAATTTTTAAAATAAAATTACCAAAATACCCCCAATTAAAACAAAAAAAAAGTTAAGATAAAAAGTACCCATGAACTTATACAAAAAATTGGTCAAATACCATATAATTTTTAATGAAAGTAACAAAATACCCAATCTCGAAGGGCTATTGTATTGAAGTGTATTAGAGATTATCAATTATAATAAATTTTATAGTTAAAATAACTCATACAAAAATTTTAATGATAAGTTGTTTATATTTCCAATTTTTTTAGTAAACATTACAGGTATCTTTTGAAAATAAATGCAACAAAATTCTTTCACATTTATGTTTATCCTCCAGTCGACGTTATCAAATTTAACAGTTAACATGAATTTTTTTTTTACATTTATATTCAATTCTTTAAGAAAATTTAAAACTATTTTTGAAAAAGTATCAAAATAGCCTCAGTTTTAAAAAAAAAAACTACCATCTTCCTCCAACGTCTTGATGGTTTTCTCGTTTCATCTTCATTTCAAGAAAAAACCCATCATTTTACAAGATGAATTTAGATTCTTTATTTCAATCAAACTTTAGAGTATTCCTATATATTTTTTAAATATTTAATTATAAATTTTTAAAATTAAATTAAAAATATGAAAATATCAAATGAATACTATTTAAAGAATTAATATGTAAATATTTATTTTGTTGCCTTTATTTAACCATTCTCTGAAATTAAAACACTTTGGGATAAGTAATAATGATGTTAAAATATAAAATATGATAAGTTACAAAAATATTTAATTATTATGTATAATATTTATGCTATTAAAATATTTTCAAACTTTTGAGTATTTTGTCTATCCCATTTAATTTCTAACTCACTCTATTTTGTAGGTCTAGATGTCTCTTTCCTGACGCACGGCTTAGAAAACTTGGCAAATTATTTATATTCTCTTCATTGTCCGATATCATAAATTCTTGTGCCCCCAAGCTTTACCCAATATTGTGGTCCCTTTGTATCTTACAATTATTGAGGGTCACATCTTGCACGCCACAATTTTTCCACGAAAGTGTACACAGGTGATAATATATAAATATATATAATATTTTTTCCAAGCATAAATAGTACATCATTATGAGCCTTACATTATGAGGAAGCCTGTGAGATTTATAAATTCAAGTGGATTTTCCTCTTAATATGTTAGTCTTTTAAGATTAAGCCTCATCACATGTATGAAAAAATATAACATATATAATTATGTAAAGCATATATTTATATGTGTGCTTTATATATATAAATTTTACTTTGATTGAGAATAATCTGAAAGATTTGTAATGTAAGATTTCAAGTTCATTCCAGAAATGAATCCTTTAATTATCCATGTAGCCACTTATGTTTTCTGTTTGGCATGGCAATATTTTTCAGATCATTGTCAAATTAGAGTAATTGATAAAATTATTGTTTGTGGTAAGATTTCTTTCTCTTTTTCTCTTCTTTAACTTTTCGCCATACGTTAGGAACTTCGGATGATTTGAATCTTAGAATCATTCATCCAGAGGCTTCATCTTTTGAATTGAGTAATAATATATTATTATTATTCTCAAATTACCCTTTCTATAATAAAATCAATTGTTTGTTGTAATATTCACTCGTTGGACTTAGCAGTTTTAATTTCTTGGGTAAATCGATATAACACAATTCGTATTACGCCGCATTATTTAAAAATTATAAATAGTGTCACTACTCATTTCTTTAATTTCAATGTGATGCTTAAGGTCTTACTCAAATAATCAAGTAGAAACCTATACATAAAGCACACAGGAGCATAATTCACACAATGTTTCATTGTGCTCTAACTTTTGAACACATATCATTATCTATCTTTATTTTTTTTTCCCATTTTAGTTTGCAGAGAACTTATCCAGTAAAGGGATATATTCTGTCAAATATAGGATATATAAAGGAATTAGAGGTATACTCATCTGCTTCCCTGGTCCTTAGTCAAAGTTATAATTAACTTCTATGGATCTAATTTAATTCTATTTGGGGTCAACTTTATCATTAATCAATGTGGAAAATTTGACATAGCTATTTTAATTGTCCTCATCGAATATCATGACTTTTTTATACTTTACAAGAGGACAATCACTAGATTCCAACTTCATTTATATTTATTGTGGGAAGTTATGATTTTTTCCCCGTATATCTTCGTCTTGACTTACAACCGGCTCTGATGAGCGTATTTAAGGTAGAAAAGTTTTCAAGCAAATATCACTGTCATGTGGAAAATTAGAGATACTTGTTTGACGTTTTAGTCTTCTGAAGGTACTAATAAAAATTTTAAATACTTTGTCTTTCTAATTTAGTTTCTAACTTATTTTGCTGGTCAAGATGTCTCTTTCTTAAGGATTAGTTTTTTTTTTTTAATAAGAGAAAAGTTTTGGTGAGTTGGATCTGAGACTTACTAAGACCCAAGCATGCCTCTTGACTCATATATTTATGAATTATCTTTGTCCAGTATCATAAATTCTTGTGCCCCCAAGTTTTATGGGATATTATGGCCCCTTTCTAACTTATTTTATGCTCCTTCCTTCCAAAATATGAAAATTAGCTAAGGAGTCAATTTTGATTCTAAATATAAAATTCCAATTTACTTTATGTTTGTATTTATTATTTTTTAAATTAATTTATCTAGCTTATAAATTAATATATATAATCTAATATTTCACAAAAAGTATTTTAGAGAAATCATCTTATATTTATTATAATCAAATAATTTATCTAGCTTTCTTAATGTATTCAATTTCCAAATTAATTACAGCTCCATCTTGTAGGCCATAAGCTTCCGCCAAATATTGCTATATAAATGTGGAAAACTAGAGACATTTGTCTCCGTTTGTCATTACTTAAAAGTAGCTGTAGGTTTTTCCACGCATTGAGTAATTTTAAGAGATACTATGATCCATTTCTGACTTGACTTAAAATTAGTGAAGTCTATTTTTCGTTGGGATGAGTATGATGTGGGTAATATGGAGGACTTCGTATGGCTGCTTCCACCGGTGTACATGCTACTTATATTTTTTCAAATGTGAATGCACTTTCCAGAAAACATGTGAATTGGAGACAATTATTTTCCATATCGCTGTCAACTGTGAATGCTTTTTCCAAAGTCCAATAACTTCTTAATTTCCATCTCTGTCTAGCTAAGGAGTATTTTGCATGTCTAGATGTTTTTCAATTGTGGCTGAAAATTCATTTGAGTTCTTTTCTATTCTTTAACAAAAGATTACAAATTAAATGTAATTGTTATTTTGTTTCACATTTGAATTGTCATTCACGCCGAGTTATCCTTAGTGGTGTTGAATATTGATTTTGACAAAGGACTTCCCAGTAGATTCTGAGAAACATGGGACGCGAAAATATTGTTTAGATTTTTTGGCTCATTTAATTTTAAGGTCGGGCTTGCAAAATAAATCATAAAAAAATGTTAATTTATACGTTTAAGTCCTCTAAATTTTGGCAAAAGTTCAGTTAATCTCTCAAGTTTAAAAATGTAGTTTTAGTTCCTGTATGTTAACAAAATTAGTTTCATTTAACAGCAAATTCTACTCAACGAATTTAAATGATCACTTCAAATTTAAATGCTAGCAAAACGCGCTGCAATTTTTAATCTTTTAATATAATTATTTTTATAAATGATTAAATGTTTAATATTTTAGTATTTTTCATATTTGTCAAACATCTAATCATTCAAATGCTTAAATTTAAAGATATAAAAGTTTTAGGTTACAGAATTAAAATTTAAAGCATACCTTGTCAACATTTAATTGCAAAGTCATTATTTAAATTTGTTGATAAAGCGAAATTAGATATTTAATAAACAGAAAGAAACACGTAGGTACTAAATTAAAAATTAAAAAGAAGTATAGGTACATCCAATATGGTTTTTATCATTTTCTAATTTTACCTTTATTTAATATATACACATTTCAAAAAAATAATCATCTACATTATAATAAATGAAGGACAAAATAATATATTCATACTAAAAATATAATGAGGCAGTTTATAAATAGGATCAAGAAAAACCTCCTATCTCTACCTTATAAATGGGATCAAAGCTGTATATAACATCAGTTTTATTATGTCTTTAAAAAAAAATTACAAACAAAATTGTTGGAAATGAAAGTATGTCATTTCATATCTGAATTGTTATTCACGGATCACAAAAATATAATATATAAATTGTCAATAGCTTTAACGATAGTTGTTAATCTTTACACCTTAAATTGTTAATGACTGTTCTTTCAATTGTTAATGCAAAACTAAAAAAAGAATAAAAACAATTTGGCAATTAAACAAATGGAATATCTTGCAATTAGGTCCCTTGAGACTTCAGAATCATTTGATAATTTCAAGATAATTTTTTGTATTTAATTCTCTTGGGGGGACTTGATTGTAATTTTTTCCAAAATTAAACATTCAGAAAACAGTGATTTTTGCAACTTCCCTTCATAGATTCGTCATTTGTCAATCTGTCCATGAGCGTGGGACTGAGAAACTAACACCTCGCAGTGCATGTGTTTTGGGCTGGTGTTATGCCCCAAACTCTACTTCTGTTTTTTTTTTTTGGGGACAAGAAGCTCTACTTCAATTGATGAAGCATTACAGAAATTGAATGCAAAAGTACCACCAAGAATGCTTGACCAGCATGACAAGCTCCTTTGGAAGGGGAGCAGAAATGGAAGTTTCTCTGCTAAGAATACTTATAATCTTCTTCAGAGGGACAAATGGGGGAATAAGGATAGGATTTGGGACCTAGTGTGGAAGTGGAAGGGTCCAGAAAGAATCAGGCTATTCCTGTGGATGGTAGTTAATGAGAGGCTTCAAACTAATGATCTTCGAAATAGAAGATGGGGAGTTGATGGAGGCTGTATTCGATGTGGAAAATGGGAGACCATCCTACATGTTCTTAGGGATTGTCAAGAAGCCCAAAAGATTTGGCTTGAAGTGGGAGCACATGTTACTAACTTCAACAACCAGACAGCAGAAAAATGGTTTTTTCAGAATTTAAAATCAGATGTGAGAGTTAGAGGCATACCTTGGAGTATTCTTTTTGGAGTAACCTGCTGGTCGCTCTGGAAAGGGAGGAACATTCGAATCTTTAATGAAAAAGAAGATCGTGAAAATCAGCGTAAACAGGTCTCTCTCATAATGCGTTTTAGCTATCAGATTGCCAAAGCGAAGAACTTTTCTCCTGCTCATCTTGCTGCTATGTCGAAAGAGGCTGAAGGAGGTCGCTGTTGGAGCGCCCCAGATCTGGGTTGGGGCAAACTTAATGTTGATGGTGCGTGTAGGGGAGATCATGGTCCTTCAGCTTGTGGAGGTATATTGAGAGACTCTAATGGTTATTGGGTAGCGGGGTCCATATTCCTTCCGTAGGCCACGTATAATATAAGGACGCAACCTCGACTCACTAACCTTTTCATCCTTGTCGATCTCTGAAATTCAGCACACACACTTTTGACTCGTAAGAAATATTCTGAGATCGTCATACCTTCTTGAGTTAGGCTAGCCAACTCATTTTCTAAAAGTTGCAGTCGTGCCGTGTTCTTCTTTGTGAAGAGCCTCTCAAGAATCTCCCATACCTCTTTCGGAGACGTAACATCTCGAACGTGTTCTATATACTCCCTGCTAATGGACGTTCTTAGTGCATAGAGAGCTTTTCCACACTTAATCTTCCATTTGCGTCTTGCTTCGGAGTGTTCAGAATCTTCGCTGGGGATCTTATCAGTGCCGACAACTAGTTCCCACAAGTCCTGTCCTTGAAGATAAGCCTCCATACACATCCGCCAATATTTGTAATTGGTGCCGACTAGCTTCTCCATTCCAAGGTGTCCATTTCCTCCGTTTGAAAGCTCCATTTCAGCAACAAAATAACGTTGTTATCCAAACCTGGCTCGGATACCATGAAACAAAATAGACAAGGAAAATAAAGAGCAAAAGACAACGAACTTATCAGGAATGCTTTGCTTTTTATTTCTTTCTAACATAAACGAATACATCAGCTGCCTTTTATAACTCAAGGCTTTCAACTTATTCCTAAAATATCTCCTGAAATCTTGCTAGCACTCCCTCTTTATTCAGAATAAAATAAATCACCAAAATAATAGGAACTAACCTACTTGACTGGGTAAACTAAGCAAAGACGATAAGATAGAGACCAAGAATTTCGGAACTGGACGTTGGACTTGCTACCATGTGCTTCTCACTTGCTAACGAGTTTGTACTAAGTTTTAACAGGGGGAAGAAGGTCTTGGCGTAGAGAAAAGAAAGCTTACTCGCATCGTATTATAAATACATAAATACTATCGAATTGTGTTGAGAAGAAAAGTCATGGAGTGAACGGGGAGGCTCAGAGTTCAGAAATCAGAAGACAAGCGGCTACATGTCATTTTGAGAGATGGCCAGAGAGAAAGGCTTGTGGTGTTGGTATTTAGTGTGGTTCACTCTGCTTCTAACGGAAGCAGTTCTCAGTAATCAATTTCAAAACAAATCCTGCAGTCCATCTCGGTGCGGCATTATCACAAATATCTCATATCCATTTCGACTACGAGATGACCCACCCTGCTGCGGCGACCTCAAATTCGAGTTAGCCTGCGAAAACAACGTCACTCTCCTTCATCTGGACAATGGAGCACACAGAGTGCTGGGAATCAACTACGAAAACTTCACAGTCCGACTCGTAGATCCTGGCATTCAGGAGGGCGATTGCTCCTCCCTTCCTCGTTATTTCCTATCCCAATCCAATTTCAGCTCCTTCGACGACTTTGCCTGTATCGATCACCCTGAATCAGAAACTATATTCAAACACATGGTGTACCTGAAGTGCAGCGATCCAGTTAGGGATGACGCGGCGTACGTGGATACGTCTCCCTGCGTGAACTGGGAGTCCAGAGAAAAAGGAGAAGGCCATGTGTATGCTGTTGCTGGAGACTTACTGGGTAAGGACTGGAAATCAGGGTGTCGAATGAAACTTGTGGCTGCCATTAGCTCAGATTGGGACTCATTATTGCTACGCGGAGGAGCCAACTCCTATTCCAATATCCACAGCGTGCTTTCCTATGGATTTGAAGTTTCTTGGGTGAACTGGTTTCACCAAGGTTGTGATGCTATTTCTTGTGTCGATTACGACGGTTGCAGTTTCCACCGTGATGCTCAAACTAATTGCAATAATCCCATGACCATAGATAACGTCGGTTGTTGTAAGTCACTTTTCCCTTATCATACATTCAAGCTTCTCACACATTTACAGAATACATACACGCGCACATACTCCAGTTTGAAAAGTTTGGCTCGAAATATAAGAACTCAACAAAGTAATTGATGATAGTTTTTTCACTTTTATTCTTTGTTACAAAGAGAAGAGGGGAAGGGGAAGAGAATTTTCCGGTCATGAGGATAAAATATATAATTTTATTAATTTAAAATACATTTAATGACTTAATTAATATTTCTTTATTTGCAAAAAGCCTAACTAATGCTTTATTATTTTCGGTCCTTAATATAAGAGCTCATTTAACTTCTATTTTGATTCTAAATATAAGATCTCAATTCACTTTACCTCTCATATTTATCCATTTTTTTCGAAGATAGTCTTTGTAATAATAGTAGTTTTAACTAATAAACTTGATTAGTGAGGATATTTTAAAAAAAAACATCTATTTATTGTAAATAATAAACTTAACTAGTTTTTTTAATCTACTCAAATTAATCAATTAACTCTTATCTTAAGAACCGGAAGTAGTATATTATAAACCTAATAAAATGTATATATATAGAAAGGATTTTTTTAAAAAAGAAAAAGCTTATATAAGAAGTTTATTTTTTTCATCTATTTTCTTTCTTCATTCAAAGAAAGCGAAAGGTTCTATTTGATTTTGTGTCATCCCTTTATTTTTTAAAACTAAACAGAAATTACTTCCTCTCTCGGTCAGTTTGTGTTAATATTCCTAATATTATATGTTTATGTCATGTTTTTTTCTTCCCGGAGCACGCTTATTAAAGTTATTTATTTATCTTTTAATCTTCTTCGGTTTTTATGATGCAGCACCACTATCAAAGCTGCGCATATTTGCAGAAGGTATAATTTACTGTTAATGCTTAGTTTAGTTCGTGCACGCTTCAAATATAACCTCATTTTAAATTAAGAAAAATGATATAAAAAAATACCCGTTTAATTTTAAAATGTTAAAAAAGTAAATTTGACCTGTAAAAATCGTTATAGAAATAGTCAGCATTATCTATGTATCATTTTGAAATTTAACAGGTGTTTTATATTATTTTGCCTTAAATCATTCATTAAGGCTACTTTTGCTAAAAGAAATCATCCGTTAAGGCTGCCTTTCCGAATTTGTTTCAATAAAAGGGGGAAAAAGATGACATTGAGTGATTAAAATGAATTATTCATATGTTTAAAGTTAAAAAAATCAATTATTTTTGCTGAACAATATAAGATCATGCTCTCCATAAAAAAAGAAAAAAGAAAAAAAGAAAAGGTTGGATTAGCTCAGATTGAGTTTTTGGATATGGTGTTTGAAAATGTACCAACTTTGATATTCGTTTAAAATGACAAATAAATTTATGGGTGTGAGGTATTATTTAAAATATAAACAAGATTTTTCTTCTTTCTACAAAAAAAAGTAGTTTTGTAAATTTAAAAAGAAAATAGTCTATAATTAAAAAAAAAAAGATGCGTTGGGCTGGGGAAAAAAAAAACAAAACAAAAAAGGCCAGTTGGAGTATTCTACGAAACAAAATCTTCTCACCTACAACACCGTTCGTTTTTTTGGCTGTTATTCACTTTTATAGCCACCCTTGACATTGTTGACTTATTCTGTTAAATTTTCTTGCAGATTATATCTATGGAATTGATAAAGGTAAGATTCTATCTTTTTTTTTTATATATTTATAATCTTTTAATTTATTCCATATTTGCCCATAACTTTGTTTCAAAGTTTTAAAAACGAATAATTAATATATTAAATTAAACTAGTAATGAATTAACTAAAACAATATAGCTAGTCTTTTTTTTGGGGGGGGGTACATCATGAGGATTAAACGATCTTTTTATCTTTCCATCCTATTCCTTGCACTGTCACTACTTGAGTTAGTCCTAGGTGATGATAAGCCCTTATTTTATTTGCACAATATTTATGTGTCTGGTAATTGGCTATATATATGCTCATCACCATTATGGTTACCCCTCTTTTTTATATCTATTTAAAACAGAGTGAAAGAAAATGAAAAGGTACTCTATTTTTAACCAACACAGTTATACAATTTATAATTATTGTAAAATATTCTTGACTTCCAGAAGAAATATTCATAATGTAATACATAATGAGAAAATGAAATATTTGATCCAGGTGTAGTTATCTTTTTTTGAATAACCAAACATATAATATTTATGAAACTCTACATATTTGCAGGATTTCAGCACATAGTGAAGATGAGTACTTACCATCACTATAGTCGCTATGATTTTAGTCTAACAAATCTTGCAATCACATTAGGAGTAGCTAGTGGAAGAGTTGTTTTGCCAATCATCACAACCAGATTTTTATTTGGCATCATATTCCTATTTGCGCTATTGCTTTATAAATGCCATAGGAGACATTTATCAATGTATGAAGATATCGAAGATTTTATACGACTTCATGACCTCATTCCAATAAGGTACTTTTACAAGGATTTGAAGACAATGACCCAAGGTTTCAAGAATAAGTTAGGTGAAGGTGGATTTGGCACTGTTTACAAAGGGAAGTTTAGGAGTGGACCCGAAGTTGCTATCAAAATATTGGGCAAATCCAAAGCTGATGGCCAAGAATTTATCAGTAAAGTGGCAACACGTGGGAGGATACATCATTTTAATGTGGTACATCTTGTTGGTTTTTGTCTAGAAGGAACAAATCGTGCTCTTATATACGAATTCATGTCCAGAGGGTCTTTGGACAAATAGATTTTTTCTAGAGAAGAAAGCATCTCCTTGAGTTATCACAAAATATATGAGATATCTTTAAGGGGTGGCCCATGGGATTGCTTATCTTCATCATGGTTGTGACATGCAAATATTGCATTTTGATATCAAGCCTCATAACATTCTTCTTGATGATAGTTTCACTCCAAAGATTTTGGATTTTGGGCTGACAAGATTATATGCTGTTGATGATAGTGTTGTCACTTTGACTGCAATGAGAAGTACAATAGGATACATGGCTCCTAAATTGTTTTACAAGAATATTGGAGTGTCTTATAAGGCAGATGTTTATAGTTTTGGAATGCTTTTAATGGAAATGGCCGGGAGAAGAAGAAATTTGAACCCACATGCAAAATGTTCAAACCAACTTTACTTTCTCTTGTGGATTTATGATCAACTGGATGATGATAAAGATATAGAAATGGAGGATCTGACAAAAGAAGAAAAGGATTTAGCAAAAAAAAATTATCATAATAGCACTCTGGTGTATACAACTAAAACCTGTTGATCGTCCTTCAATAAGCAAAGTGATAGAGATGTTAGAAGCAAATGATATGATAAGTCTTGAAATGCCCCGAAAACCTTCCCTGTACTCAAATGAGACTGTTTTAGCGGATCACATGTCCGACACCGACACTGACCAAACAATATCCACTACTTCTGGACATTCTCATAACAATCTAGGTGAGGGCACAAGTAATGGAAATTAATATGCAATTGAAAAGAGGGGGTCATAGCTGGTACCTATTCAAAGTTTGGACTTATCATATTGTTTTTTTTTTTTTTAATACAATCTCATATTTGTATTTGATGGAACTATTTAGTTATTGTGATTTGGGTTTTGCCTTAGTAATTCAGCATCTTGCTTTCATTATTAGTAATGATATGCGATATGCGCAACGCAGAGACTACTATTCTCTCTCAAGCTCATAATGTGCAATGTAGTGTGTATTATATATATATATATATATATATATATCTCTGTGAAGCAATAATCATCGATCAAAATCTTTAATTGAAATAGATATTTCTGTCGAACTACTTATTTGCATTCGCCTTTGTATTTGACGTTGCTAACATACACAAACACACACATTATGAGGTTTAACATTTTTGTGTGCAATTTTTCTAATGAATTGTCATAATATAACACAAATAGCATGCAGCAGCTCAAAAGATGCCCAAAATTCCGGAAGCATAATCGGCTCTTTTTTCTAGGATTAAAACTTCAGAAATAATGATCATATAGTTTTAACATTTGGTTTTTCAAATTAATTATACCAATACATATGGATGAAGCCAACACTACAAAAGAAAATAGTTCATTACTTTGGGACCCATTTAGAAACTGAATGCGCAAGAACTAATTAAATGCCGTGACTAAATTTCATCAATAATCACATTTTCTTTTTAGTAACACAAGAACCAATTCCCGGTCAAAAAGGAAACTAAAAACCAATTCCTCTTTTTCAGTTTCTATCATTCACTTTGGGACCCATTTAGAAACTGAATGCGCAAAAAATGTGCCCCATAATGGACCAACCCATAAACCAAAAACCAATTAAATGCCGTTGCCTTCGCAATGATTCTTGCTTGATATTTTGCCAAAACCAAAGCGATGCTAGGTGACAATTCAAATGTGAAATTTTTAGCAGTTCCGGTTGTAATTTATTTTTTTGTTTTAAAAAAAACTTCTAGGAATTTTGAAGCCCCACTACCTTTAAAATACTACCTCATATGCTTAATATAAGATTTAGTTAGAAATTTAATTCAGTTTTAAATATAAGATCTCAATTTACTTTATCTCACATATTTATCTATTTTTCTTAAATTAATCCTTATATTGATTGCACATGTTACACATTTTGTTAAAAACTAGTGCCAATGCACATGATTAATAAAAATATTTCAGATAATATAACACCTATTTATTATAAATAACTAACTTAACTATTTTTTTAATATTCATAAATTAATTATATATCTAACTTTTATATTAAATCGAAAGTACTAATTTTATAGAATTCCAACCTTTGGCCGCCCAAAAACCTAAAAAAGGTCGTCCGCAGCAGTAAAGGAGAGATGCAGGGAGAGCATTTTCATCATGCCACATTTTATTTTGAGTTAAGATACAAAACTACCTATCAAATGATAAAATTGCACATGAGAGAAGTATATGATGTCAGGCATATTTTGAAAAATGTTAATAGGTATTTTTACATATTAAATTTTTATTTTTTTTATTTTTGCAAAAACCCATTAAGATCTTTGACGGTTATTTCTAAAATTTTGGGATCCTTATTTATGTTTAATTTCATTTCATGATCTCTATTTGTCATTTTCTCTACAGTTGCATAGAGATGAAAAGGTCTTAAAAAGTTACCGTACTTTCTTGTCTTTAATCTAAGAGTTAATTAACTAATTTAAGTAGAATAAAAAAATTAATTAAGTTAGTTATTTATAATAAATAGATCTTATTTTTTCTAAAATATTTTCACTAATAATGTGCATTAGCAAAAACTAGCATTTGATAAAACCTTAATCTGTGCAAATATTACAAATACTATCTTAGAAAAAATAGATAAATATGAGAGACAAAGTGAATTGAGGTCTTATATTTAAAACTAAATTGAATATTAAACATGCTTATATTAAGGAAGGGAGTTGTTAGTTTGCAAAAATTCATCAACGTGAACAACACGGTGTGGTAAACAACAGTCTCTAATTTTCCACATGATGCTATTTGATTGAAAATTAAACCCAACTAAATGAGGCGATTACAATTCAATTATGAAACATGTTCGATGAGAAAAGTCATAAAAATTGATAGAAAGAGACTAATTCCCCTCCCCACGGGGGGTTGACTGCTTATTTAATTATTTATTTTTTTGGCATCAGAATTAACTGCTTATGCTGCCCATTCTAATTATATCGGATTTTGTAGCAGTTCTGAGTCCTAACCATATTTTATTGTGAAATGATGAAAATATTTATGGATGAATGTGCATATTAACCACTAATCAGTTAGTTGCTCTAGAGACAAAATATGAGCTAAAGTAGTGAATCTCCTCACCTGGTAGCAATGAACACACACACATAAATCATTAACATAATCAGTCTGTTTGGCATGGCATCTTGGAAGGAAAAAAAGTAACTTATAGGTGTTATAAGTCAGTTTGCAAATTTGAGAGCTGTTTGTTATAATTTTTGGCCAATCTGACTTATGGATCAAAAACTGTTTTTCTAAACACAGTTGCAAAAATACCTAAAACTTATTTATAACTTATACAAAAGTAGTTTTTGAAATTAAAAGACATTTTTGCCCTTATGTCTATGTTGTTCTTATACTTCTCTCTATATATTCTTTGTACTTTTCAATTGGTTTATGGTTATTTGTTTTAATATTCTAAAACAATCTTAGCGATTGTTATAGTATTTTTAATTTTTAATATTATTTTTCATTCTATATTTAAGTAAATTATACAGAGTATATTATCCAATTAACTACGTAATATTATTTGGTTCAAAAATTTTCATATTAATATGATTTCTAATTTAAATCCATTTTACTAATTAAATATAACTTTTTCATATTATAATAATCTTAAATTATTATATTTTGTAAATTCATATTTTTAATCATTTTTTATTATTTAATAAAAATTATACTCATTTTGGTCATTCTGCAAACTAAGCTTATTCATTTAATCATAATCCAAATAACTTTTTCACTTTACAAACTAATTTTTATAAAAGCCAATTCAAACACAAATCACACTACGAAATCTAACTTTTATCTAATCTCACTTTTTAAAAGTCAAATTTAAAATAAGTTACTTTTTCTACCGTTAATCCAAACAGACCCAATAATGACTAGTACGAAGTAACTTCACTATAAAACATTTGAAATATAAAATTTATGTAGGACTAATTAATATGGAGAAAAAAAATTAAAAAAAGGGTAAAATAAACGTTTCAAACCAATAATAAACTTGAGAGTGTTCAGTTTGTCCTGTCCCAATTAATTTGGGACATGACAAAAAAAATTCGGGATGGGACCGCAACCACTATGGTAACCATGATGAGACGAGATGTAGGACGGGCTCGTAAGTTTTTTTAAAAAAAAATTACTTATTAATAATTTTTATTAGATTATTCAATTCTTTTTTGAAGAATAATTATTTTTATAGTGATTTTCAGTTATTAGATTATAATGTTATTTCAATAAAATCTCATTTCTCAATAAAATAATTCATAAAAACATTATATAGTGTTTTTTATGGTAATTCTTTTTTTACAATATTGTTTTTACAAGTTTTTTACAATATGCAATTGAGCTTTTTATATAACATATTTTTTTAAATGTTTTTATATTTAGAAGCCTAATAAAAAATAAAAATTACAATATAAAAAAAATCTAAACCTAAATTGCATTGGTTTGTAAAGAAAACAAATTTTGAAATAGGGACGAGAAACGGGATCGAAATCCCATCCTGTCCCATGAGCAAGCATAAATGAGCCCTTTGAGCTGCGTGTATAGTTTGGGCAGCCTCGTTTACAAAAATAGACCTCCACAGTTAAAAATAAATGAAAGGAATAATATTAGGGAGAATTTAGAAGTCATAATAGTAAACGATGACTACAAAAACGGGAATTGTTTTCCAAGTCAATGGATAACTGGTTTCCTAAAAAAGTCCTCATTCAGTACCATGTACTCAACACTACTACCTTACATTCTTAATATAAGAGTTAGTTGACTAGTTTAAGTAGATTAATAAAGTTTGTTGAGTTAGTTGTTCGTAATAATTAGTGTTGTTTTTTTCTAAAATACTCTTACTAATTATGTATTAGTTAAAACTACTATTTGATTGAATATTTAATATGTTTAACTACTACAAAGGCTACTTTGAAAAAATAGATAAATATGAAAGGCAAAGTGGATTTAGAGTCTTATATTTAGCACTAAATTAAAAGTTAAACTAGTTCTTATATTAATAACCGAATGAAGTAGTATAATACAACCTAGACCGTCCAATGAAAGCGGGGAGGTGATCATCTTGGCAGTGCTTGTGTGATGGCTATGCCTCTCTTTCATTGAAGATGCTAAAAGGGTAAAATGGGGAAAAAGTGATCGCACAGAAACTGATGACGAGAACATATTAGCATATATGCTTTTAATTAATGGCGTCTCTATTCAGATTGCCCATGCTCATTTCCTCGTAGGATCATAGCTCTTTCAAGGAGTCCCTTCCTAATTCAAGATTTCTGCTTGTTGCTTCTTCCCCATTGTATTCCATTTCTGATCCATATCTGTTGTCCCTCAACTATAAAAATCTCCATCGTCGCTTCTCTTTTCCATCGTCTCCTTCTTCGTCAGACATAGCCGATTCACGCCGGATCACAGATCCATCTTCAAAAGCCTGGCAACATTCGTGAAAGAATACGGACAAAAAAAATACAGGAGGGAGTTAACGGATGGTTGTGGGCTGTTTAACACAGGTGAGATTGCTCGACTTTTAAAATTTCTGAGGTCAAATTCCACCATAAATTATTTTATGATGCTATATATACTTTAAAAAAATTTTCTAAGTGCTAGATATACCTTAATCCTTTTATTAATATCCACAACATTAACATAACAAAATGTTCTGCATAAGATAATATACTACCTACGATCCTTAATATAAGAGCTAGTTTGACATTCAATTTGGTCTTAAATATAAGATTTTAATTTACTTTGTCCCAATTAGTCCTTCTGGTAGTTGGACATGTTAAATGTTTTATCAAATGATAATTCTAGCCAATACATATGATTAACAAGGGTATTTTAGAGAAGACAATACCTATTTATTATAAATAACTAACTTATCTAATTTTCTTAATTTACTTAAATTAGTCAACTTACCTTTATATTAAAGAGAAGAGATAGGATTAAACAAAAAGCATCAATCTGCACATGTAACGGAATAGATAATAATTGATTTCATCTATGGATAAACATGAAAATAATATTACAAGCCTCAAAAAACACTCTCAATAAAAATAAAAATTACATGTATTCATACGCACCCAAATATTTATTGGAATTCATGAATCACTTCGAAGTCTAAATTCAAGTGTCCGGTAGGAATTATGGTACTCGTATTAGTTGAAGTGGCAAAGTCAAATGGAGTGGGAGGCACCTTTAATTTATCAACCTCTTCGTCCAACATTTGAATAATGGTCTTCATGGAAGGACGATTTATTGGATGCCATTGAATGCACCAAAGTCCCACAATTGCCAGTTTTCTCGCAATCTTAATGTCATCTTCATCTTCTATGTGGATACTTATATCAGCTCCTTCCATCAAACTATGGATCTATTCTGGGTATAACACTTGTAAGGTTTCTGGATTAGTGTCAACATTTTTCCTTCCACCAACCATTTCTAGTAGTAGCATTCCATAACTGTAAATATCTGCTTTATATGACACATTTATAAAGTTTCAAGAGAAGATTTCAGGTGCAATGTAGCCTAAAGTTCCTCTAGCTGCTGTTATTGATACAGTACTTTGATTTTTAGAACACAATTTAGCTAGACCAAAATCAGAAATTTTTGGAGTAAAATTGTGATCTAACAACACATTACGAGAATTGATGTCAAAGTGAAGAATTCGATAATCACAACCTTGATGAAGATATTCAATCCCCTGAGCTATGGAAAGGGCTAACTGTTGCAACTTCAACCATCCAAGGAAATTTTCTTTGTTGTCTGGTGAAGATATGAACTTCTGAAGGGAACCATTTGGAAAGAAGTCATAAACAAGAGCATGATGAAAACCATCAGTGCAAAAGCCTAGCAAACGAACAATATTGATGTGATGAATTTTGCCCATAGTCCCCACTTCATTGATGAACTCTTGCCCATCACTCTCTGAATTATTGAGTACTTTTACGGCCACTTGGATTTCCGTAGATAACTTACCTTTAAACACTTCTCCTTGAGCTCCTTCACCTAATGTATGCTTGAAATGATTTGTGATTTGTTTTAGGTCAGCATAAGAAAATCTAGTAGGCTTATGTACCTTGTAATCCTCCAAAAACTTTTCCAATCTCACTTGATCATCTCCTTTCTCTTTGAAATATAGATACATGTAAAAGCACACAATGAACACCAACGCCAGTAGAATTGAACCTGGTGTTACAGAAGCATGTAAATTAAACATCAAATTTCAATTAGAGGAACATACTAAAAGCCAAGTTGAGAGGGGGGGGGAGAGCAAAGGAGGAAAAGCAAAGTCAATGAT
The DNA here is from genome assembly GCF_004799145.2 of Neltuma alba. Classification (NCBI taxonomy): domain Eukaryota; kingdom Viridiplantae; phylum Streptophyta; class Magnoliopsida; order Fabales; family Fabaceae; genus Neltuma; species Neltuma alba. The sequence continues at coordinate 127,761 of NW_021633478.1, forward strand.
TTTCACAAGCACCTGGGAAAACAATTCCAAGAATCTTCCTAGTTTTACGCTTTTCTACATCAGAATTTGGTTGTGGAAATTTGATTTGCAAGACGTTTCTCTAAAAGCACATTGCAGAAAGTGGAGAAATTACCTGAAACATCTTGGTGCAGAAAGCTAGGTCCCACTCCAGGATACTATCTTCGGAGGAAACAGCATAAATTGGGCAGACAACCATATCTTGTGTAGATGAATTGGAAAAGTGTTCGTGTCTAAGGTATCTCGACCCAAGTGAACAACAATTGAAGAAAGTAACATTTTCTTTGGTCATATCATAAAACTCTAAAGGATAAATGGATGAATTGTAGAGATGATGTTGTAGAAAGAGTCTGGTAAGAAAACCCTCTGGATCCTGTGTGTGTAAGATGTGGGATTTATACTCCCTGTCATAAACATAGAGACTTACTCCTTCAAGAGCAGGGATAGACGGGAACTCAACCATCCTGCCATGGTCATAGAGATGGAATGGAACAGTTTTATCATTAGCCACATGCTATTTCAAACCATTCCCTTGTTTCACAAGGAACATTGATAGTTGGAATATCACCAACAACAAAAATCTGCAATAGCAAAACATGGTAAGCAAATATTTTCTTTTCCAAGTTGTACATGAAACTTGGATTGGTGACACGACACATATTTCATTTAGAATGAAAGCAAGGAGAAGAAGGAATTGACTTGGAAGTCCACTGTGGGTTAAAATTGTTGTCGTGGTCTGTGGTGCTGCTAAAGTAAAAAGCTTTGGATTGATCACATTTGACCAAAATTGTTTGTCGTGGTTTATGGTGTTAGTTAAGGAAAAGCTTTGTATTGATCAGAGTTGATCAAAATTGTTTACAATGATCCTTGGCACTATTTAAGAAAAGCATTGGATTGATCAGAGGTGACCGAAATTGTTTGTTGTGGCTCATGATTTACGATGCAACATAATAAAAGCTTTGAATTGACTACAGTTATTCGAAATTGTTAGCTGTGGTCTATGGTGCTGCTTAAGTAAAATTTTTATATTAATCATAGATGACCAAAATTTTTTTGTTGTGGTCTATGGTGCTATTTAAGTAAAGGTGTTAAATTGATCAAATTGATTGAAATCATTTGCTGTGGCCCGTGGACTACGGTACTAAAGTAAAAGTTTTGAATTGACTACAATTGATCTAAATTGTTAATCGTGTTCTATGATACTACTTAAGTAAAAGCTTTGAATCGACTAAAATTGACTAAAATTGCCCGTGGTTTATGATACTATTTAGGTGAAAGCTTTGAATTGACCATAACTGACCAAAATTGTTAATCGTGGTCTATGGTGCTACTTAAGTAATTAAAAGATTTGGATTGATCAAATTTGTTCTTTTCCTTCACTTAATTATCAATCTCTTTAAAATTTTCAGATAATAAATTATTTAATTTGCATTTTCTAATGTACGGGAAAATGGGGGGGAAAATACTATAGCAGTTAGTCAATATTCATAACGGCCAAGAGAGATGTAAAGACAAGTCATTAGTAAAAAATTGAAGTCAACCTTGGAAAAAAAAGACACAAGTTAGCCGTGTGGATGAGAAAGAAAAGGAAAAATGACAAGGAGCTGTGTTTATTAAAGAGAAGAAAAGGAATTTATTGAATAACAGCTTAGAATCAACAACTACACATCATTGTGAACGATGGAGAGAGAGAAAGGCTTAAGGTGGTGGGATTCAGTGTTGCTTGCATTGCTTCTAACGTATGGACTTGCGAGCTCCCAAGAGCAGAGCAAGTCCTGTGCTATGTCTCAGTGCGGCATTATCACAAACATCAAACATCCATTTCGACTATGTGATGACCTGCCCAGCTGCGGTGATCCAATCTATGAGCTAGCCTGTGAAAACAACGTAACTCTGCTTCATCTGAATTCAGCAACATATAGAGTGCTGGGAATTGACCACAGCAACTTCACAATCCGACTCGTAGATCCTGGAATTCAGGAGGGAAATTGCTCTTCCCTCCCTCACTATCTCTTATCCCTATCCAATTTCACTGATAGTCATAGCCGTAACCCCTATGACGCTATTTTGACATACAAACAATTTACATTCAAGCACGTAGTGTACCTAAAGTGCAGAGATCCAGTGAGGGATGACGCAGCATACCTGGACACAGCTCCCTGCGTTAAGCGGGAAGGAAGAAGTCATGTTTATGCTGTGGCTGGAGACCTGTCGGCTTACTAGTTAAAATCTCAGTGTCGTGTGAAATCAATGGCCACCATAGCCTCAGATTGGGAGTCAATGGGAGATCGAAGAAAAAAGTCCTACGCTAATATTCACACAGTGCTTTCCTCTGGATTTGAGCTTTCATGGTGGCGACGAGCTTGCATTGATTTTAAATGCCCAAGTGATCGTAAATGCTCTTTAGACTCTAAAACAATGAGTCTTAGATGCGCTGCATTTCGCGGGAGGTGCATTAGCCCCATGGGAATAACCGACGGTGAAGTGGGAATAAAATGTACGTCACTTTTCTAGTTTTTCGTTTCTGGTTTAAATTAATAGTTTTTCGTTTCTGGTTTAAATTAATAATTACTAACTCCAGTTTTTAATATAAGAGTTGACTAATTTGAGTAGATTTGTTAAGTTAGTTATTTATAATAAATATATATTATCTTTTTTAGAGTACCCTTACTAATCATATATATTAACTAGAACTATTATTTAATGAGACTTTTAACTAAAAAGACTATTTTTTAAAAAAATAGATAAATAAAAAAGACAAAATAAATTGGAAACTTATATTTAGGATTAAATTAAATATTAAACTTACTTTTATATTAAGAACCCACGTACTATTTGCTCAAGAGTAGTACTCCTTACTTAACTCAGATTTATTTTAACAGTTTTCTTGGCTTAAATGAAACAAACCTTTTTCCCGCTAAAATCAGTCAATGATTAATTTAAAAAACTAATTTTTTTTATTCAGATTTCCATGTTCAACATGTTGACATTATATTTACGGTTTTTAATTTTTAATATTTCTGAGTCTTGCAGGTCATTTATCAAAGTTGCGCATATTGGCAGAAGGTAAATAATGATCTTATTTACGTATATAAGAAAATTGATTAAGTTAATTATTTATTATTAAAAGGTCATATATCACTTTCCGTAACATATCCTGCTTATAAATTTTAAAAGAAAATAACATCCAATTGGATACTTATTTTGTATTCAATCACTGCTGTTGTTGACACTCCTAAAATTTCCTTGTAGATTTTCTTTATGGATTGGAAAAAGGTAAGGTTCTATCTCATCCCCGGCACATTTTTTGTTATTTTTTGAGTTTAGCCACGATTTTAATTTCTTAATTAATTAGTTGATCAATTTTAATATATCTTCTGATTATATATATTATTTTAATTTTTGACTTTTAATTTGTGCCATATCTATCTTCATTTGGATACGCCAAATTAAAATGATTCTGCGCATACGAATATATATATATATATATATATATATATATATATATATTGGCCTGAGCACATACGAATATTAAGTGATTGAATAGGGAAAAAGGGATCTTATATTTTACAAGTAAATTCCTATACTTTTTCGTCATCCTTCTAAAACAAATCCACGGCAATATCAAAATAACACTTGTGATTGACTCCTTATTTATGCCGTAAACAAAAGTCTATATACTTTATATCTTGTCATGGTCAAAAATAAAAATAAACTTCATATAAATAAATGATGTTACTCATGATTTTAAATACTTTATGAAGGTCAAACAAAGTTTCACTTCAAATATCAAACCTACATGTCATCACATGATATCCACATGTCTCAAGGGGTGTTTGGATGGAAATCAAACAATAATTTTAGAAATAATTTTACAATATACAAAGTAAATATGTGAAGAAATTTATCTAGATTTATGAAAAACTACTTTTAAAAAGCAGATATCCAAAAACTTATTTATTGTCTTACTTCTCAGCGATTGTTTGCAACTCTATAAAAGGACATTGAATAGGCAAAATCAAAGATAGACAAAAAAAAAATGTCTGAACCCAATATAAAACAATTTATTTACAAATATTATTACTTATATTTTTATACCTTGTTCTTTTTCAATTTGTGTAAAATCCTCCTGTAAAAAAATACTAATAATTAATTCTAAGGTTAATACCATTTTTAACCCCTAAAATTTTACTTTATTTTGATTTTGGTCCTAAAATTTGAAACCAACAATTTTGGTTCTTGACATCTTGTCTCAAAGGCCAAAAATACTGTTCTAAGGACCAAAAATCATAAAAAAAATCAAATTTCAAAAATTAAAACTACAGCTGGTTTTAAATTTTAGAGACTAAAACAAAAAAAATTCAAATTTTAGGGACTAAAAATGATATTAATACTTAATTCTATGTATATTCAAAGTGGTCATATTCTTGTCACTACTAACCAATTATACGGTGTTCATTTGTTTTTTTTTTTTTTTTGGGTGGGGGGTTGGGGAATGTACAGGGTTGGACGAAGTAGCAAGGAAGGGTATATACCCTCACTACAGTGACACCGATTCTATTCTAACAAATCCAGCAATCAAATTAGGAATACTCACTGCAATAGGTCTTGTGCCATGCATGATAGTCAGATTTTCAATCGGGGTCCTACTACTATCCATATTGTTGATTTATAAATACCGGAGAAGGCACATGTCAATGTTTGAGAACATTGAAGATTTTATAAGACTTCAAAACCTTATTCCAATAAGGTACTCCTACAAGGAATTAAGAGCAATGACAGAAGGTTTTAAGATTAAGTTAGGTGAAGGAGGCTTTGGAAAGAGAGAGTATGAGAGAGAACAATTAAATTATTAAAAAAAAGAGAAGTGGGAGGGAGAGATAGTATGAGTTGGAGACAAAATAAATAGGGGTAAAATAGAAAATCAATACAAAAAAATAGAGACAACTTTTAAGTATCTCTTATATATGGAAACATGCCATAAGCATAAAATGTCTTTTATAATAAGAAACGAAGGGAGTATTACTTAAATAAAAAGAACAACTTTTCCACCGAATTCGGTGGAAAAGTTGGCAACATTTATTATGAAGAAGAAAACGGAGTGGATGGTTGAAGGGAGGAATTAATAAAAGAAGAAGAAAAAGGGAGGAACAGTTGAAAGTTACAGATAAAAAGGAAGCAAGAGGCCAAAAAAAAAGAGAGAGAGAGAGAGAGCAACAGGAAGAGAAAGATAGAGAGAGAGGGAGCATGGAGAGGACTGCATGCTATTTCTAAAAGAGAGGGCAAGCTTTAGGGATAATTTAGATACATAAAATTACTTCTTTTCATTAAAATTTCTTCATGAATATTTTCTATATATTTTAAGCTTCCTAATGAAAGTATTACTACGGTGATTAGAGAAAATTTTGAGATTTAGATATGGAGTAAGTATTGAGTTTTGAAAAAATTAATTTTTAATTTAAAAAATCTGTTATATATGACATATATCTTATTTATACAGATCAAAATTAAGTTAAATAATTTATTTGACATATTATTGAGATTTTAATCAATTTAGTTTTATTTACTAGGTGACTGGAGGTTTTAAAATAATTATTTTAAACAAAATGTTTATTATTTGTGGGGGAAAGATCTAATAGTTATACCATTAAAATTTTGATTAAATTATTTATTTATAAATATTTGAGGTACTATTGAATTTTTGATGATTTGGTTTTGAGATTTAAACTTCAAATGGGATTTTTAAAAAATTTAGAACATAGTAATTTCATATTTGCAAATTTTGAAAAATTCTTTTTATTAGAGTAAATAATTCGGAGGATGTAAATAAATAATTTGACTTGTTATATAATTATAAGTTAATTCTAAAATACTTAATTTGGGTTATGAGAGTTGCCGAAATTTAGAATAAAAATTAAATTAAATTAGAAATTTAACTAATATATAAGCTTAATTAATTAATTAGTTAGTTTATATTAATATTTGGTTATATTAATTGTGTAAATTAATTATTGGTTGAGTACGAGATTGACCTTGTGGTAATTCTTTTTATTATTGTGGTCAGAGGTAACTATTTTTTACTTGTTATATGTGCTAATATATTGTTTGTGAGTATTTTGATATTTTGAAACAGTGATATGCTATTTGAAACTCAGGGAGATATGTTATGCCTTTTTAAGCTATGAAAATTATCTTGTGAAATTTTTAGAATTGTCACTAAGCTGTTTGAAAAAATATATATAATTTATATCTTATAGATTATATTGAAAAAAGATTAATATATTTCTTATTATATTGTGAATGATTGATTGTTAATTGGATTTTAAGTTGAGTCTTACTCTATCAAGTGGTAAGGTTGCCACTAATATACATTGGTTGGCTTCCTTCGTCCCTTATAGTGAGGGATATACTTTTGTGGCTTCTTATTCGTCTTCCAAAGTGAGAAATAGGCTTATATGTCTGATTGATCCCTCATAGTGAGGGATAAATTTATGTGGTTTGTGTGTTGACCACATATTGAGGGCTTGGATGATTGAAATTATCTTAGTACACATGTTTTATGTTTATATTGATATATCTATATTTCTCGAGAATTAATAACTATCCTACTTGATACCTCACAAATACATGTTATTATGTATGATGAGTTGGAAAGTTGGTTATTAAGGCTTTTATCTCACCCCATGATTTCTACTATCTTCAGGTGATAGCTTAGGTGACGGTCCATCAGGGAAGGCTCTGAAGGCTTAGTGTGCTGTTATAGCTTATATAACTTCTCTTCTTTTGTTTTATATGCTGGTTTTTATACATTGCCATATCAGGCTCATTTATTCTAATGTTATAAACTGATACTTTTGATTACTACTATCTAATATGGGGGGCCGTTAGAAGGCCAGAGACCTCTAAGAATTTTCATGTGACACTCTCTTGAAAGTTTTGATTTTTGATTAATAAACTCTATAGCTTAATTTAAAATGATTTATCAATTCGTATATTTGAAAGTATAAGTTTTGTTTGGACTAATGGTTAAATGGTATTTCTAGACTTTAGAAGTCCAAAAACCATGTTAATGATTGATATTTCCCGTGATATAAGTTTATTTCTTTTAACCATGATAGTGGTTGTATAATTTTAAGATTTCTTCTTTTCTATCATGATTAATCTTTTGAATAAATTATTTGATTCAATCTAAATAAGTTTTTGGAAGAACGGTCATCACATGTATGATATGTGATATGTGCAAAGATTATTAATGTAATCTCTGTCAAGCTTATAATCTACTACCTCCGACCCTTAGTATAATAACTAATTTGACATTCAGATTAGTTTTAAATATAAAATCTAAATCTACTTTGTCTATCATTATCCATTTTTTCTAAAATAATTTTTATAATAATTGTACATGTTAAAAATTCTATCAACCAGTGATTTTAGTTAATATACATGATTAGCAATGGTATTTTAGGAAAGATAGCATATATTTATTAACTTAACAAATTTGTTTTTAATCTACTCAAATTAATAAACTAACTCTTATACTAAGAACTAGAGGTAATACTCACAATATATCTTTGAAACAATAAGCATCGCTCAAAATCTTCAATTGAAATCGATACTTATGTCTTACTAATTTGTGAAACATCCTACCTTTAACCCCTCATGGTACACATTTGGAAGCGTTATGGTTCAAGCGATTCACGAAATAGCCCGTAGATTGAACTTTGTGATTAGTTCTCGGGTTACTTTTTACTGGTTAAATTCTAGATTTTCAGTCCAAGTTTGAGCAATCATAACTCTTAGCACACACATCCGTTTTAAATGATCTATCACTTGTTTTAAAGCTCCAGATGTGTACTTTAATTATGCCAAATTTCATGAGCAGAGTCAATCATTTACCATACTTCTACTCTATCACTATTTTGTTGCTCAATTAGGGATAGCTTATTCCCTAACTTGCACTAACAGTTTATGATTAGGATTTTCCATACGTAATACCATTTCATTCATACACTAATCATTCCATACATTATCATAGCTAATTATACAAGCTTACATCATCATTTATCATCACATACCATCAATGGCATCTTTACAACATACATTGCTAAATACAGGGTACAACGTAATATACACTACTAGAAAAAAGACTTTTAACGTCACAAAATAACGGCGGTTAAGCAGAAAAATGACGTGGAAAAAAAGGCGGTGGCATTTTTGTAAATAAGTTGAATGTGTTGTTATTTTTCACTGCGGTTTTTAAGAAAACCGCCGTGGAAAGTGCGTTCATTAACCCTACGGCTCTCGCGTTGGGTTATTCTTTCTCGGTTCTTCAGTAGTGCGCTGTGGTCCCCCTCTGTCCTACCACCAAAAGACTGCCATTACCGGCCATTCCCCCCCACTACCCCACCGTTTAAACTCCTCCATTGAGCTTGCGATGCCTTGCCGCTGTTTGCCACCGTCTGAACGCCCCTCATTTCGCATCATTCTTTCTCAGTTCTTCAGTAGTGTGCCGTGGTCCCCCTCTGTCCCACCACCAAAAAACTGCCACTACCGGCCATTCCCTCCACTATCGCACCGTTTAAACTCCTCCATTGAGCTTATGGTGCCTTGCTGCCGTCCGCCACCGTTCGAACGCCCCTCATTTCGCATTTGAATCTTCTCTACTCTATGAGTATCCTCTTCTTTCATTCTTTTCAATTTTTCTTAGTTTGTTGAATGTTTTGGCCATGAAAATTTGTTGTATTTGAAATGGGTTTGTTAGTTTTACATTGTGGTTGGCTTGTATTGTTCATTTTGCGTTTTTTATGTGGTTGAACTGTTGATTGGTAGGCATTGGATGTGAGAAAACCTTAATTCCTTCTTATATACCGTATTAGAAACATGTTTAAATGTTTGAAGTTGATTAGTTGTGAAGTTTTTAAATTTTTTTATAATTTTTTGATATTTATTTCAAATTTTTGGTAATTTTTTTGTAATAAATATAAGAATTCAGTAATAAATAATCTGTTTGTCATTTTGTGTTTTTTTTTTTCTTCGTTATGAACTTTGATTGATAGTAAAGTGTTGTTTAAAATTTCACTGCAAATGGATATCATTTGTGTTCGCGTTTTGGATTCAGAAGTTTTAGCTTTAAAAATCTTTATTAATTGAATTGGTTTGAAGTTGAATTTTTTTTTTGTTTTATTTGTTATATTTCTTCAAGTTTGTTATATTTTTTCAAATTTATCATGTTGAAATATGTTATGAATAATATTTTTGTTGTTTATTAAAATAATTTTTGTTTAACTATTTCAACGTTGAAATATGTTATTTTTACTTTTGTTTTATTTGTTATATTTTTGGATTCATGTTGATTAAAAATTTTGAGTTTTTTTTTTTAATTTGGTGTTTAATTTTTACATAGTTGTTAAGGGGAAATTTTGTCAAATTTTTTATTTTTAAAAAAAAGACATTCCGTTTAATTTGTAATTAAGTGTTAGTCAATTTTAATTTATTGACTAACATTCAATGATTTTATTATTTCAATATTTGAATTAATGAAGTAGAATTGAGCTTGATAACTATATTCATTGACTCTGTAGAATAATGGATCGTAGTTGGATGAAAGCTAAGAGAATTAGCAAGGAATATGAGGATGGGGTTAAAAGGTTTCTTGAGTTTATTTAGAGAAATGCCCCTAGTAAAAGAGATGGATTGTACTATTGTCCTTATGTCAAATGTTTAAACAATAGTCGACGGAGTATTTCTGAGATAAAAGAGCATCTTATCTGTTATGGGATAAATTTGAGGTATACAAATTGGATATGGCATGGAGAAATTAGAAAGACTACACTGTCTGCAAATGAGAAGGTTGTGAATGAAGACTTTGGTGATAGAATTTCGGATATGTTTCGTGATATAAGGTCTGAATCCTCTACACAGTTCTCTTCCACCTTTGAAACTTTGTGCAGTGATGCAGAGACGCCTTTATACCCGGGGTGCAAAGATGATTACACATAGTTGACAACCGTATTGAAACTGATGAATTTGAAGGCAAGAAATGGTTGGACCGATACTAGTTTTACGGAATTGCTTGAATTGCTGAGTGATATTCTTCCCAAAGGGAATTCACTTCCGAAACGAATGTATGAGGCAAAAAAGATTTTGTGTCCGATGGGTTTGGAATATGAGAAGATACATGCATGTTCTAATGACTGCATATTATTCAGAAATGATTATTTTTTGTTTAACCGCAGTGGAAATATAACTTTCCACGGCGGTTTATTAAGAAAATGCCATGGAAAATCAATTTTTCACGGCAGTTTGAAACCGCTGTATTTTCTTTACCTTTCAACGTCGCCTTTATCAACTTCGCCTTCAAAACCGCCGTGAAAAGCCACTATTAACCGACGCCGCTAGCTGATATTTCGATTGCACAATGCCTCTTTGAAGCCTTGCATTTCTCTAATTTTCGACCAAGAATCCATCAACATAGAAGTGCTGTTTCCTGAGAAGGATGTGGAATACATATTCGTTTATGGTCAATGAAATGGGATTTTCTGTCTCTATAGAGTTTATGGAGGAGATAAAGCTGGGGAGGCCAGCTTGATTCTATGGAATCCATGAACCAAAAAGATGAAGGTTCTTCCTGCATCTCAAAACCAATTACCTTTTTAGGCCACAGAGAACGCAAAGCTAAAGTTAAGCCCAATCAAAATGCCCAAACCAAGTAGCTAAACCAACCCTTGCTCAAATGTTGTGGTGGTTTAGTTTGGTTTTCATTGACAAAACTCTTCGGTTCCATCGGAGGAGTGTTCAGTTTGCTAAAAAAGAGCCAATCTCTTGTAATGTGAGAAATCACCGTTTAAATTTTTTGCTAGGAAAAATATTTATATTTAGTGACTAAAGGTACCTTGAAGGAAAAAAATTTAACAAACATGTTCATAAAGGCACTATAGTATATACAATCAAAGCCAATAGATCGCCTTCGATAAATAAAGTAATAGAAATGCTAGAAGCAGATGAAGTCGAAAGTTTTGAAATGCCTCCAAAACCTTCTCTATTTTCCAATGAGAATGTTGTATTGGATGATACACTTGACTCTGACTTAACAAAATCCACTATCCGTTTACGTTCTCATAGTAGTCCAGCTAATGATAATGATGTGATGATTCATGTCATGTTACTACCTCCGATCTTTAATATTAAAAATACTTGATTAATTTGAGTAGATTAAAGAAATTAATTAAGTTAGTTGTTTGTAATAAATATACATTATCTTTTCTGAAATATCCTTGCTAATCAGTGTATTAACTACAACTAACATTATTACAATGACTACCTTAGAAAAAAAATAGATAAATGTGAGAGATATAGTGAATTGGAGTCTTATATTTAGAATCAAAAGAAAAAGTCAAATGATATCTTATATTAAAGATTGGAGGTAGTAAATTCAGAGAAACTTTAGCTGAGGTTTTACATTAGAAAAGGGAGTCATTTGGACCATTAAGTTTTATTTGGTATCTTCAAGTTATTTTATTCCATTTATGTCATGCTACAGAAATTAATTGGAAAAATTTTGATAAAAAAATGTACGATAAGAAAACAAACAAAATTAATTTAAAGTTTTAAACTCATTTCTCCAATTTTTTAAATTGAACTCATTAAAATTTTTCTGCCTCTCTCATTCCCTTGGAGATGAATATGTCTAAACACTAAAAGATTTAGATTAGTGATTATTTTTTCAACGATACATCACATGATGAGGTTATATATATGAGCTTGAAAGAGATACTAGTGAATATGACAATATCATTATATTAAACATGAAAAATAACATGACAAATTATTAAGGCAAAACCCAAAATAAGGCAATAATAATGTTATATAAAATACAAATTAATAAGGGAAGCTAATAATTCATGTGTTTCAAAATTTTAAATAACCATTGTTTTGAATTGGCCGAGAAATGCTGTCACCGAATCGCTCTGTTTATATAGTTGCTTTTGAACGCAGGTTCATGTCCCTTGAATTGGTGTCCATACTCATTCTCTTTTTAATTCAGTCCCTTACCATACGCACAGTAACTTAGTTGGGTTATGTCCATACAACCAATGTTGTTAACCGTAAATTTCGTCATGTTCATGGCGTCGATGGAACAATCCATCACAAAATCAATTTGCAACATGCTTTCCTTGGTTCTCGGTGGAGAATTCCTCCCCCACACTGGTTTTTTTTTCTTTTTAACATATGGGTATTTTTATATTAGAGGTGACCCTATTTGAGATACTATCAGCACTAAATATGGATATCTCTCCCAATGTAAATTCAAATATTGGTTCAATATACATTGTGAGAGACTAATCCTTTCTATTAGACCCAATCTCTTTTAGTTTTTTTCTTCTTTTTTTTATCCACTCTTGATGATAGTATATTTGAGAGAAAAAGAAAAGGTCTTTAAAATATTCAATTGAAGTAGAGCTCTTTCTTTTTTTTGGTACAAAACGTGGCCCAAGCCCAAACAAGAACAAGACAACCTAGGTGACACCTAGGTTCAATGAGTTGGCAAACTCAACAGCAACTTTCTCGTTCCTGATATGACACGTAAGTCTTTCATCATTCATCAATGAGACCACCGCATCTGGAGCTCTTTCCCATATCACCATACTCGACTCAGAAGCAAAGCTCATCTTTGCCAAGAGATCTACACATCCAATCGCTTGTCGGCTAATTTTTTTGATTTTCACTATCCATTTTCTGTTCATCATCTCATGGATCTGTGTCCACAACCCACAAAGAAAGGTACTCTCTTTCTCTTTCCCCTTCAAACGGTGCGCAATTTCTGCTGCATCCATCTCTAATTGAATCCTCTTCCATCCCAGACTCCAAGCCATTTCAAGCCCACGCAACACTCCCTTGTCACCTCGATACAAGGGTGGGCAACACAACCTTCCATTGAAGAATTGGAAAACCTGCTCTCAAATCAAGAAGCCTTGGCCAAGCAGATGTCAAAAGGGTTCGAAACTGATGCTGTTCTCTTCTCAAAAGGGAAGTCGAATGTGAAAGCCTCGTCAAGTAGCAAGAACAGGGACGTGGAGTCAAGTGAGGAAGAGAACGACGAGTCTCAAGTCAAGAAGCCTATTACGTGCTTCAGGTGTGGCAAACCTGGGCACATAAAACGGTTCTGTCGAGTAAAACTCTCCAAAGCGAATGTGGCTAGCACCGAGGAGGATGATCAGCTCAAGTGGGAGCAATGCTTTACAGTTGAAGCAGTAGATCAGAAGTCCACGTTGAGCTTCGCTAATTATGCATCCAACGAGAGTACAGAATGGATAGTTGACTCAGGATGCTCCCACCATGTAACCGGTAATGAGACTCTGTTTTCAGAAATGCATGAATATTGTGGAGACACAGTCGTGGTGACCGCCGACAATTCAACCCATCCCGTCACAAATGAAGGAGTAGTAATGGTTGAAGGCAATGGTCAGGAAAATATCAAGCTGCATGATGTGTATCACGTCCCAGGTGTGACTAGAAATTTAATGTCTGTTCCCCAGATCACTAACACTGGAAAGTATGTATTGTTTGGCCCAAAAGATGTAAAAATACTTGGTAATGTGAAAGAGATATCTGCTAATGTCCTTTTTTCTGGCAAAAAGAAAGGCTCGTTGTTTGTTCTATCAGCAGGGGAGGCCTATGTGAAGAAGACAAGTCAAACCGATAATGTAGCCATATGGCATGCTCGGTTGGGACACGTGGGATACCAGCTGTTGCAACAAATCTCCTCAAAAGGACTAGTGGACGGGATGCCAGGCTTGAAAAATGTTCGTGAAGATGTGATATGCCAAGGATGTCAATATGGCAAATCTCACCGACTTCCATTCAAAAGGTCATCAAACCGACGCTCCTCGATGCTAGAACTAGTTCATACAGATCTCATGGGACCAACAAAGACAGCAAGCTGTAGTGGACACCAGTACGTGATGGTGCTGGTAGATGATCACTCAAGGTTCACTTTGGTGAAATTCTTAAAGGAGAAAAGCGAGGCGTTGACTAAATTTGCAGAATTTAGAGAAGCAGTTGAGAAGGAGTTCGGGAAGAAAGTCAAGTGCCTCAGAAGTGATAATGGCAGAGAATACATGTCTGATGAATTTTTCAAGTACTGCGATACACATGGTATTGCTCGGCAGATGACATGTCCAGATACCCCTCAGCAGAACGGGGTTGCTGAGAGGAAGTTGGCATATCTCACGTCTGTTTGTCTTTCATGGCTACATGACAAGAACCTCCCTAAAGAGCTGTGGGCAGAGGCGTTTCAGTGTGCATGCCACGTAATAAACAGGTTGCCAATCTGGCCAGGTACACAGAAGTCTTCTTTTGAGATTGTATATGGAGAAAAACCAAATGTTAATTACTTTAGAGTATTCGAGTCGATATGTTATGTTCATGTCCCTAAGAGTAATAGAACTAAACTTGACCTAAAGGCTAGGAGGTGTGTGTTTGTTGGATATGATCCGTGCAGGAAAGGTTGGAGGTGTATGGATCCAAAAACGAAGAAGTTCACAACTTCCAGAGATGTCGTGTTTGATGAAGTCTCAACAACGTTCCCAGCTCCTAAGTTAATTGCTACAAACGACAGCAACACAAAACTTCGGTTTCCTGAAACAAGTGAGAAAATGACAAATGAGGATGCAGAAGAAGATAGGCAAATATCTCCCACAAACAGTGAACCCGAAGAGCAAGTAGTGAGACGTTCAACAAGGGAGAAGAAACAACCTCATTATCTAAGTGACTATGAAGTGAACACTTGCTCGGTTGCTGCATGTTTCTTTATGGGGGAGCAAAACAAAGGAGAACCAGCTTGCTATGAAGAAGCAAAGGGAAATCCAAACTGGAAAAAGGCCATGCGAGAAGAGATAAGTGCCTTAGACAAGAACGAAACATGGGAGTTAGTACCCAAACCAGAACACTGTGAACCTGTCACGTGCAAGTGGGTATTCAAACAGAAGAGAAAGTCTGATGGCACTATTGACAGGTACAAAGCTCGTCTCGTAGCACGTGGTTTTTCTCAAAACTATGGGCTGGACTATGAAGAAACTTTCAGTCCCGTAGCAAAGATGGTGACCGTGAGAATTGTCATTTCCTTGGCTGCATACAAAGGGTGGAAGCTGTGGCAATTGGATGTGAAAAACGCGTTTCTCTATGGTGAATTAGACAGAGATGTGTTCATGCAACAGCCTCCTGGGTTTATTTCTGAAAAGTTTCCAAGTCATGTGTGTCGACTGAAGAAGGCATTATACGGGTTGAAGCAAGCTCCACGAGCTTGGTTTGGAAAGGTAGCTCAGTTTCTTGCCTTCTGTGGGTTTAAGATGTCAGATGCAGATTCAAGTCTGTTTGTGAAGCTAAGGTCCAATGTGCAGCTGCTGGTTCTCTTGTACGTAGATGATATGATCATAACTGGAAATGATGAAACTGAAATTTCTAGCCTACGGAATGATCTAGCTCTGCGTTTTGACATGAAAAATCTAGGGGAAGTGAGTTGCTTTCTTGGCTTGGAGGTTGAGAAGACAGAACAAGGGTACTTTATGACACAGCAAGCTTATGCAAGGAGCCTCTTAGATCGTTTTGGTATGAGAGAGGCAAAAACAAAAGCCACTCCCATGGAACCAAACCTGAAGCTAAAGAAAGAGGAGGGAAAGATGTTGAAGAACCCGAAAAAGTACCGACAACTAGTAGGTAGTTTAATCTACCTGACTATTACGAGGCCAGAAATTTCATACTCAGTGGGCATTATATCTCAGTTCATGCAAGAACCGAGAGTTCCTCACTTAGAAGCAGCAAAAAGAATCCTGCGTTACATAAAAGGGTCTCTTGAATACGGGCTCTTGTACAAGAAGAATACCAAGTTTGTGTTAGAAGGGTTCACAGACGCAGATTGGGCAGGAGATACAAATGACAGACATTCAACCTCTGGTTACTGTTTTAACGTCGGCTCAGCAGCAGTGTCATGGTGTAGCAAAAAGCAAGATATCGTTGCCTTGTCCAGCATCGAGGCGGAGTACGTGGTAGCTACAATGGCTGCTCAAGAGTGTGTGTGGTTAAAGAGACTGATCAAAGATATACTACATGAAGACGAGTACATGGTGGAAATTAAGTGCGATAATGAGAGTGCTATCAAACTTGCACTAAACCCAGTGTTTCATGTTAGAACTAAACACATAGAAGTGCGCCATCACTTTATCCGTGAGAAGGTTCTGAACGAAGAGATAGAGCTTACTGGTGTTCGGACAGGAGCTCAAGTTGCAGATATATTCACCAAGGCTTTAGTGAAGCCTAAGTTTCAGAGTCTTCGTAAAGCACTCGGAATAGAAGACCGGAAGTTTGTACTAAGGGGGAGTGTTAAAACTTAGTACAAACTCGTTAGCACGTGAGAAGCACATGGTAGCAAGTCCAACATCCAGTTCCAAAATTCTTGGTCTCTATCTTATCGTCTTTGCTTAGTTTACCCAGTCAAGTAGGTTAGTTCCTATTATTTTGGTGATTTATTTTATTCTGAATAAAGAGGGAGTGCTAGCAATATTTCAGGAGATATTTTAGGAACAAGTTGAAAGCCTTGAGTTATAAAAGGCAGCTGATGTATTCGTTTATGTTAGAAAGAAATAAAAAGCAAAGCATTCCTGATAAGTTCGTTGTCTTTTGCTCTTTATTTTCCTTCTCCATTTTGTTTCACCCCCCCCCCCCAATCCCCTTTTTGCCAAATTGATTTGCAACATCTGTTTGACTGGGTGATTAAAGTTTTGAGGGCCCACTAGGCACGTCTCTGACTTCAAGGAACACACAGAAGTATTTACGGATAACCCACCGCAGGATTTGAACTAAATATGAGTCAAATCCTTGCGAGTAACCAACTAATATTTTCGTTGGCTAAAAAATTAAGAAAAATTGATGTCTAAATCAGTCCAAATTTGTTCCTATAAAGTAGCAGAGAACACGGCTATCATTTTGAATGAAAGTACTTCATACTTGTGTAGAGAGAACTCTGAGTCCAACTTTTAGTTTGGGCAGAGATACAAAAAACTTTGACTGCAATGTTTTCTTATCACAGATTTTCTTGGTTGTTGATGGTGCAGGTATTGGTCTCGCTTATGAATCTGGGGGATGCTCATGAAAGTGTTCCCTTTCATCTCGTGCAAGTTACAAATGAAACCGGGACGATGGTTGAGTTCCCGACAGTACCAGCTCTCAAAGGAGCAAGCTTCTACGTCTCATCGATAGACTATGAGTCCCGCATCTTAGAAATATATGAAAGTGGAGATTGTCCTCCCAGATTCTTTCTACAACGTCTCTACAATTCATCCATTTATCCTTTCCAATTTGATTATCCCGACATGCCGTCCAATCTTACTTTCTTAGATTGCTCTTCGTTTGCGTTGAGCTCATTCTGTTCACCTGATATTAGTACCCCCGGCTGCTCCTGCCCAATTTATACTGTTAGCTCTGAAGATAGTGTCTTGGCTATGGACGGGGACCAACTAATTTACTGCACTTTGATGCTTCAATTAGTTTCACCCATACCCGCAGAAGAACTTAAATATGGCTCCTGGAGACTCAGATGGCCTAAAGCGGACGTTGAAAAGCACAAAACCAGCAAGATTCTCACGGTTGCTTTACCATCCACAGGTGACAATAATTGAATTTGCTTATGCTCTATTGTCGTTAATTTCGTTTTTTGGACGTTCATTGGATTGAATTGAATGTTCATTTGTATGCTTTGTATATAGGTCCCCTTGTGCTAGTGTTGCTGTTCATTTTTGGCTTTTACATATATCACTTCTTCAAAAAGAAAGAAGATCAAGCAAGACTGGAAAAGTTTGTCGACGATTACAGGGCACTCAAGCCCACTAGATTCTCTTATGCTGACCTTAAGAGAATCACAAACCATTTCAAGCAAAAATTAGGTGAAGGAGCTCATGGAACAGTCTTCAAAGGTCAGTTATCTTCTGCTCTTGAAGTGGCTGTAAAGGTGCTCAATCATTCAGAAACCGATGGTAAAGAATTCATTAATGAGGTGGGCACGATGGGTAAAATTCATCACATCAATGTTGTCCGATTGTTGGGCTTTTGTGCTGATGGATTCCACCGTGCTCTTGTTTATGACTTTTTCCCAAATGGTTGCCTCCAAAAGTTCATATCTACCCCAGACAACAAAGAACATTTCCTTGGATGGATGAAGCTGCAAGAAATAGCTCTTGCCATAGCTAAAGGGATTGAATACCTTCACCAAGGTTGTGATTATCGAATTCTTCACTTTGACATCAATCCTTGTAATATACTATTGGATCATAATTTCACTCCCAAAATTTCTGATTTTGGTCTAGCTAAATTGTGTTCTAAAAATCAAAGTACGGTGTCGATGACAGCAGCAAAGGGAACTTTAGGCTATATTGCACCTGAAGTTTTCTCTCGAAATTTTGGAAACGTGTCATACAAATCAGACATTTACAGTTATGGAATGTTACTGCTAGAAATGGTTGGTGGGAGAAAAAATGTTGATACAAATCAAGAAACTTTTAAAGTTATGTACCCAGGATGGATACATAATTTCATTGAAGGGGGAGATATACATATCTACATTGAAGATGATGATGAAGTTAAAATTGCAAAGAAGCTAGCAATTGTGGGACTTTCGTGTATTCAGTGGCATCCAACAAATCGTCCTTTCCATGAAAATGGTGATACAAATGTTGGAAGGAGAAGTTGATAAATTGAAAACGCCTCCCATTCCATTTGACTTTGCTACTTCAAGCAATACAAGTGCCATTATTCCACCAAGACATTTGAATTTTGAGTTGGAAGTGATTCATGAGTTACAATAAATGCACACCCCCCCCCCCCACACACACACACATGCTAGGTTTATATAGAGAGAGAGAGAGATATATATATATATATATATTACTTTTGTTGACAATAATTTGCAAGATTTGTAATGTAAGATTTGAAGTCCATTCCATAATGGATCTTTTTATCATGAAAGAATAGCAATTTATGTTTTCTGTTTTGCATAGTAATGTTTTTCGTATCATCGTCAAATTAAAGTAATGGACAAAATTAATATAATCATGTTTATAGCAAGATTTCGTTCTTTGTTTTCTCTTGTTTAATATTTAGCTCCTCGTTAGGATGATTTGAATTTTAAAGACATTTACTCAGACTTCGTCTTTGAATTGTGCAATAGATTATTTTTCAAATGACTCTTTCTATGAAAAAACGATAATAAAAGTGTACCATTAAAAGTAATTTTATTATTATTTTTAGGTGTAAAATTTAAAAAAAAATTCCTTTAATGACTAAAATTCTATTTATTAGTATATGAGAACAATTAACCAACTTTTTATATCATGAATTGGAGGGAGCAGAAGCTTATACATAAATCACAAGAGCATAATTCAAACCACACGTTTAATTATACTCTAATTTTTGGAGATGTAAGATTATCTCTTTTAATTTCTAGAGAAATTATTTAGTAAAAAAGCTAGTCTTATAGGACTCAAGAATAAAAAAGCCAACCCATTTTAGCCTGCTTATACTCTTATTATTATCAATATATTTATATAATTATGGATTAGTTTTTTATGGACAAGTCTTAATCTTAAGCAAGATAATTAAAAAGAATTAGATATCTTGGATTAATAAAAGAACAATTAAAATCAATTTACAATTCTTTTAACAATGCTAGCTGATACTTACAGCATTTCAATCATTATAGTAGCTAATAAATCTTCTTTTATCATTGATTTACATGTCTTAACAAAGTACAAAAATTTCTTATTCTAACAAATATTCAGGCTCTCATTTATACTCATAACTACTGCGTAGTTTTATTTTAGATAAGGGTGATGAAGAAAAAAACTTTGATATTTTTATCATTGAAGAAGAGCCAACTTGTAGTAAAGAACAATTAAATATCGTTGATCTTAATCATAATAAGGAGTATGAAGATATGTTAATATTGTTAATATTTAGTTGTTTGGTTTTAATCTTTTTACTTTCTTTGTTGCATTTGGTTTTGGCTTTTTTTTTTTGGGTTTGGACAATAAGTTATTAAAAAATAATATAAAAAGGCTTACTTTTTTAGACCTTGAACCTACATACCCAAAGGCTGACTTTTAATAATTACATAATTTCAAGATACATGGCATGTGAGCTTTAAAGGGGAGGCGCTTTACACCCTAACCCTTATTTACAGCTTTACCAAATATTCAAGCAATGTTGAAAATCATGGACATACACTTGTTTCGTAAGAAGGTGTTTAGGAAGTGTTGGAAACACCTTAAAAAATTATTTTTACGTAAGTTGAAATAAAACTCTTCTCACATATTTATTTTGAATTATATGAAATTAGTTTTAAAATTATGATTTAGTTTTCATTCAAACACTCCTTAAATTTAGAAATATATTTCTATTGTGATAGATATGATTTTTTTTCATCGTGGAAAATTTGACATAATTGTTTTCATCGTCCTCATCCAATATCATGACTTTTTTTATGGATTCCAATTTTATTTATATTTCTTGTTAAAAATCATGAGTTTTTTTTTAAAAAAAAAATTCGAACTTGAACTCTTACGAGCATATTTAGGGGGCAAAACTTGTCAACCAAATATCACCATCGCGTGGAAAAACAGAGACATTTGTTTAACATTTTGGCGGCTTTTCAAAGTGATAATTGAACCTTTTGAATATGTTGTCTATCTCATTTAATTTCTAAATTACTCTATTTTGTAGGTCTAGACGTCTCTTTCTTGAGGGTCGAGAATTCTACACACGATTTGGAAAGCTTGGCATATTATTGATATTCTCTTTGTTGTCCTGTATCATAAATTCTTGTGTCCCCAAGTTTTACGCAATATTATGGTCCCTTTGTAACTTATAGTTGTTGAGGGTCGCATCTTGCACACCACAAGTTTTCCACCAAAATGTACTTAGGTGATACAAAATATATTTATATATATAAAATATTTTTTCAAGCATACAAAGTACATCGTTATCATCCTTACATTAGGGAGCCCGTGAGATTTATAAATTTAAGTGGCTGTTGGTCTTTTAAGATTAAGCCTCATCACATATATTGAAAAATATAATAGATATATATAATTATATAAAGCATATATTTATATATGTGATTTATATTATAATTTTTACTTTTGTTGAGAATAATCTGAAATATTTGTAGTGTAAGATTTCAAGTTCATTCCATAAATGAATCCTTTAATTATCCATGTAGCCACTTATGTTTTCTGTTTCGCATGGTGATATTTTTCAGATCATTGTCAAATTAAAGTAATTGATAAAATTATTGTCTGCGGTAAGATTTCTTTCTCTTTTCCTCTTCTTTAACTTTGCGCCATATAGGAACTTAGGATGATTTGAATCTTAAAATCATTTACTCAGAGGCTTCATCTTTTGAATTGAGTAATAATATATTATTATTCTCAAATTACTCTTTCTATAATAAAATCAATTGTTTGTTGTAATATTCAGTCGTTGGACTTGGTAGTTTTGATTTGGGTAAATCGATACAACACAATTCGTATTACGTCGCATTAATTTAAAAATTATAAATAGTATCACTCCTCATTTCTTTAAATTCAATGCAATTAATGCTTAAGGTCTTACTCAAATAATCAAACAGATACCTATGCATAAAGCACACAAGAGCATCATTCACACAAAGTTTCATTGTGCTCTAATTTTTGGAGATATATCATTATCTCTCTTTTAATTTTTTTTTTTCATTTTACTTTGTGGAGAACTTATCCAGTAAAGGGATATATTCTGTCAAATAAAGAATATATAAAGGAATTAGGGGTATAGTCATTTGCTTCCATAGTCATTACTCAAAGTACTAATAAAAATTTTAAATACTTTATCTTTCTAATTTAGTTTCTAACTTATTCTCCAGGTCAAGATGTCTCTTTCTAAAGGATGAGTTTTTTTTTTTTTCCTCATAAGAGAAAAGTTTTGATGAGTTGCATCAGGGACTTATTAAGACCAGAGCATGCCTATTGACTCATATATTTATGAATTGTCTTTGTCCAATGTCATAAATTCTCGTGCCCCCAAGTTTTATGGAATATTATGGCTCCTTTGTAAGTTATTTTGTGCAGCTTCCTTCCAAAATATGAAAATTGGCTACAGAGTGAATTTTGATTCTAAGATTCCAATTTACTTTATTTTTTGTATTTATTATTTTTAAATTAATTAATCTAACTTATAAATTAATATATATAATATAATATTTCACAAAAAGTGTTTTAGAGAAATCAACTTATATTTATTATATTTAACTAATTTATCTAGCTTTTTTAATGTATTCAATTTCCAAATTAACTACAGCGCCATCTTGGAGGCCACAGGCTTTCCGCCAAATGTTGCTATATAAATGTGGAAAACTAGAGACGTTTATCTCCATTCGTCGTTACTTAAAAGTAGTTGTAGGTTTTTCCATGCATTTTAATTTCAAGAGATATTATAATCCATTTCTAACTTGACTTAAAATTATTGAAGTCTATTTTTTTTTGGGATGAGTATTATGTGGGTAATATGGAAGACTTCGTGTGTTTGTTTCCACCGCTGTCAAATGTGAATGCTTTTTCCAAAGTCCAATAACTTCTTAATTTCCATCTTTGTCTAGCTAGGGAGTATTTTGCACGTCTCTAGATGTTTTGCAATTGTGGCTGAAAATTCATTTGAGTTCTTTTTCATTCTTTAACAAAAGATTACAAATTAAATGTAATTGTTCGAATTGAAGAAAACATTTTGTTTCACATTTGAATTGTCATTCACGCCAAGTTATCCTCAGTGGTGTTGAATATTGATTTTGGCAAAGGACTTCCCTGTAGATTCTGAGAAACATGGGACGCGAAAATATTGTTTAGATTTTTTGGCTCATTTAATTTTAAGATCCGGCTTACAAAATAAACCATAAAAAATTGTTAATTTAGACGTTTAGTCTTCTAAATTTTGGCAAAAATTCAGTTAATCTCTCAAGTTTAAAAATGTAGTTTTAGTTCCTATATATTAACAAAATTAGTATCATTTAACAGAAAATTCTCATTCAACGAATTTAAATGATCACTTCAAATTTAAATGCTTACAAAACGCGTTGCAATTTTTAATCTTTTAATATAATTATCTTTATAAATGATTAAATGTTTAATATTTTAGTATTTTTCATATTTATCAAACATCTAATCATTCAAATGCTTAAATTTAAAGATATAAAAGTTTCAAGTTACAGAAGTAAAACTTGAAGCATAACTTGTCAACATTTAATTGCAAAGTCATCATTTAAATTTGTTGATAAAGCAAAATTAAATATTTCTCTGAAATGTGTATATATTAAATAAGGGTTAAATTAGAAACATCAATTTTATTATGTCTTTAAAAAAATTACAAACGAAATTGTTGCAAATGAAAGTATGTCATTTCACATTTGAATTGTTATTCACGCCAAATTGTCTGGGACGATGGTATAGACTTTGGCCAAGAATTTCCGCGCAGATTCCAAAAAAACATGTGAATTGGAGACAATTGTTTTCCATGTCGCTGTCAAATGTGAATGTGTCTTCCAGAGTCCATTAACTTCTTGACTTCCAGCTCTTTCTAGCTTAGGAGTATTTTGCACGTCTAGATGTTTTTCAATTAAGGCTGAAAATTCGTTTGAGTTCTTTTTTTCCTTTAACAAAAGATTAAAAATTAAATGGTTGTCACGCTATGAGAAATTAGCTCTTTCTGCTATATCCAATCTGCTTGGTGTGCTTGGTGTGTGGATATCGATTTTGAGCCTCATAAACTAAAACCTCACAGTTCATGTATTTTGGGCTGGTGTTATGCCCCAAACTCTTTTTTTTTTTTTTTGGAATTAAAAACTTTGCGTCTATTAACTGATTTAAAACAAGTAGGAATTGGGTCAGTTCACTACCAGAAAAAAGGCTTTTAACGGCGGTTAAAAGTGGCTTTTAACAGCGGTTTTGAAGGCGAAGTTGTTAAAGGCGACATTGAAAGGTAAGGAAAACACGACGGTTTTTAACCGCCGTGGAAAGTGGACTTTCCACGGTGGTTTTACATATAACCGCCATGGAAAGTCCATTTTCCACGGCGGTTATATGTATAACCGCCGTTAAAAATGATTTTTTTTTTAATTCTGCTTTATTTTCGTGTTTACCACCCTGCAGTTACAGTTCCAAACAAATGTAGGCAGTGCAGATCACGCAGAACAAGATCAATTAGCTAGTTAATATACAGCAATGAAATTTTTTTTTACACAATTCGAAAATAGGGAAACCGGCCAATATAATAGAACTAAGTGGTTACCAAGGAACACGTATTGGCTAGGTCCAACAATTCTGAAATAGAAGTAACTACTTCTCTGTACAATGGAAATCATGAACAATATAAGAGGGAACCGAGAGAAAGCATCTAACAATGAATTTTTTGAGAAATAACCTATCTATTTGAAAGCTAAATTTCAATTTTTTCTACCAATGTTGACAAAGTGGGGCATCAAGTTGATGTCATTCATGAGATATGGCGCAATATTTTGAAATATCTGTTAATCAAAAATAACATAGTAAACTTAGTCAAAAATGTGAAATAAATTGAAGAACGTCATGTAAGGTAACTCATCTTTACCTCGTCTAATTTCTCAGTCGTTCCTGTCTCAATTATGTCATTCATGTAGTGGATGACATAATATCCACACTCAATATGTCCTTGTTGACAACGGTACTAAAAACATAAGATATAAAATTGAATATTAGACATTATTGATTATAAACATTAACTTTAATTCATCCAAAAATGTTTAAAAGTTAGTTCAAAACAACATATACCTATGGAAGAATCCATGTTGGTGCTTGTCTATTTTGTTTAATCGCCACGACATTAAAAGTATGAAAAGCCCTATCAACATTATAAGAGAAAATGATATTAGAGCATGCTTGTATAAACTTCACAAGTAATAAATATATAAATAAAAACTAACGTGTCGATGACATCTTTGGTTTCTTCGGATGGACTTCCACAGAGTGAATCGAACCAGTAAACTTTGTTGTCAAAAGGGGCACAAACAATTAGAGTCCAATGATAACTGCAAAAGGCAAACCATGTTAATTATAACCCGACACATACAACTTGTATATCTCAAATACAATAATACACTTACCCTTCCACGTAAGGTGCAAAATATATTAGCTTTTTGGTCTGACTCATTGCGGTCATAATGTAGATTGACCTTACTTCCACAGTATTAAATTCTTTCTGCACCCTTTGAGGACGCATAAAGCCATATGTTCTTTCAAGTCCTCCGTTTCGACAGATTTGATTAAAATGCCTGTTGTTCAAGTAAAAAACATTAGGACATGCATGAAGTATAATATGTAATAAGAAAATGATATTGTAACTTACAAAATAGCAAGCTGCATGAAGGCTATATCAAGCTCCTCAAAGTTGAGGAACTGAACGAGGTCCTTCTTGTTAATGGTGAAGTCATATGTTATATCTGAACCCACAACCCCCAACGGCATCTTGAAAGTCACAGGCTTATCCATGTTTGGCACCATGGAATGAAGAACCTCCAAACTGGAATACATAAGCGCAACATCACTAGGAAGAGGCAAGAGTACAGGATCAGATGATGCGCTCGTTGTGGCCTTCTTTGCTGCCGCCTTCTTCACTATTGGCTTTGTAATAAGTCTCTTTGGCCACAAAATGAAATGTCCTTTAGCTTGGGCCAAGAGTCGAACCTCATCAGTAGGATTAGGCACTGGTGTACCCCCCTGACCACGAACAATCCTCTCCACTGTCACCCTTGCTTGATTGCTCGGAATTTTTTTGCCTTGAATCGTTGTGCCCATGAATGCTCGACCACTAGCAACATGAACAGGTGAATTTTCATAATCCATATAGAGAGAACACGGCATCCCATTGTCTTCGACAGGGTCAGGCTAGGGTCAGGGTCAGACACTGTCAGTGGCTGTGTCTGATTATTACTGCCCTTTCCGCTTTTTATCACAGGTGAACCCTGAAACATAATATGAAATTAGTTAAGAAACATTAAATAAGTTTAAATGGATCAAATGAATCTTTAGAAGATTTAAAAAGATGTGTGATTATTACCTGGGAAGGTTCGGATACTCGGGGCATCTGGAATCCGCTCGTACCCATCATCATCAAAGTCTGTTGAAACTTGGCATCGAATTCATCACGTATCTTTTGCATCTCTGCCATGTGTTGTTGACTTAGTTCAGCTCAAACTCTCTCTGTTTCTTCTTGTAGTCGTTGGTCGAGCTCCTCTTTAGATACCATGTTAGCGGAGGATGATCTGGTGCTTCTTTGTGAAGCAGAGCCAAAAAATTCTTTAATACCAATCCCTTTAGGGGCCCCTCGGACTCTTCCGGGATGGTCAGCCTTTCCAATAGCAGTGGCCAAGATATTCATCCGTCCTTGAGGGATGAATGTACCTTGAGATAGTTGCTCCTCAAGTGTATCCTATATCATTAAAACAACAAATTCAATTTAAGATAATTGAAAAAAACAATTAATGAAGCATAATTCTTAAATATTACTTACAATCCTCTCAGCAACAGTAGCAGACTGTGGAGTAATGTATTGACCCTTTTTAATCCTCGCCGCCTTCCATTTTTCTTGGCGAGAAGGACGCTCAATAGATGGCATGTAGCCAGTAGGATCTGAAGCAGCAGCCATCTGTGCATTCTTCAGTCGTTCCTCCATCATACTTCTTTCCAACCCACCATACCCTGCACGAGACATGGTATGTGGGTATACATTCTGCTCAGATATTTGTTTGTTCTTCTGACTCAATGCCTATGACAATGAAACCAAATCGACAAAATTAGTTTAGTTAAATAAAATATGACCTGATTAAAAAATAAGTTTGAAGAAACCAAACCTGAAATGCAGGGTCTTCACGTTGCTTCACAAAATTCTCCCATGCCTCTTCACTAATAAATGAATATCGTTCCTTAGGATGCTCACCCTTTCTTTTTCCATTAATATAATGTGTTGTAAGCATGGACTTAAAATCCCTCCACCGTTCAGCAATTTGCTTCAACAGACGGTCTCTCATTTGTTTAGTGGCAGGAATATCAAATGTCAGCTGCATGCAATACAATAATAGCATAGAGTTATAAAGTAAATAAACAACTATAATTGAAACAAGTAGAGAAAACAATGCACAATATACCAATATATCCTCCCAAAGGTTTTTCTTCAAATCTTTGTCCACCTTCTTCCAGTTAGGAATGTCAATGCTAATTTTACTGCGTGCGAGATAACCCACATAACTAGTAAATTGAGCCCCATCCTTTCCTATAGGCTTCAGATCATCATCAAACTCCACTGTAATCCTCATAGGCTGTGTGCTCTCATCACGTAAAGCTAAATGCCTCATATGGGTTGGCCCTCTACCCTTTCTCCGGCTAGTAAAAGAGTTGTCATCACCAGAACCCTGTTGACCGGATCCGTCCATTTCCTGTTTAAAGAACAAGGAATTAATAAATGTAAGAATAAAAAATATCAAGTTAATATAAAACATTATATTATTAAGTATATTTAGCAAAAAAAAATCAAAAAATTCATTTGAGGCTTACAACGATTATCCTCCCAAATTCCTTCACAATGATCATCTCTAACAGCATAGTCATCATCTACCAAATCTAATTCAACTGCTTTAGGTCGAGTAGCTGTGAAAGGCGGGGTTTCATCAAGATTAAGCTCTAAGTCACCATCATCTCCACCAACTCCTTGCCTTTTACCTTGAAGCACGATAGACAATTTCTTTTTTGCTAGATCGGGAACGAAGAACACTTGTTTTGCTTGACTTGCCAAAATAAATGGCTCGTCTCCGTATCCAAACCTCTCAAGATCGACCGAAACAAATCCAAATTCTTCATCCACTTGCACAGCATTACTATTAACCCACTTACATTTGAAGACGGGAACTTTAAACTTGGTATAACTAACCTCCCATATCTCTTCTATTATTCCATAATAGGACATTGCCGCCAACATTGGGTTTCTGTCTTTAGAACTAGCAAAATGCATGGCTTCCGCTACTACCATCACCCCACTATTCTGCATAGTACTCTTATCGTCTTGGGTTTTTGTGTAAAAAGAATAACCATTTATATCATATCCACCCCAACACAAAACCTCAAAAGAAGGCCCTGCAGCTAGCCTCTGTATTGTCTCAGAAGGATTGCCATCTTTTAACACTTCTCGCTTGAACCACTCTGCAAATGACTTATTATGTTCATTAGCTAGTTGCATGTCACTCTTTCTTGGATTCAAGTTCCTCAGCATATTCTTGTGAGCATTTAAGTAAGGCAAAACTTCATCCGTGTTGTTTAAAATGTATAGATGTGCCTGCATTACAACTTCTCTTGACATAGACCTCACTATGACACCCCGTGTTCCCTTGCTTCTTCTCCCTTGATCATGTCGAGATTGAGGAAGACCAACTGCCTTTACCCTGTCAAGATATGCGTTACAAAACTCAACTGCCTCCTCAGCTACATATCTCTCAACAATTGATGCCTCAGGCCGATAAGGATTCTTAGAGTACCCTTTTAGGATTTTCATGTATCTCTCAAAAGGGTACATCCATCTTAAACACACAGGGCCACAAAGTCTTATCTCTCGCACAAGATGAGCTATCAAGTGGACCATAATATCAAAAAATGATGGAGGAAAATGCATTTCCAATTGAGAGAGGATCACATAACCTTCATTTTCTAATTCATCCAACTCAGCAGGATCAATGACTTTGCTGCAAATGGCACTAAAAAACATACAAAGTCTTGTAATAGTATTTCTCACATCGGTTTTCATAATGCCTCGAATAGCAAGTGGAAGTAATTGTTGCATCAACACATGACAATCATGAGACTTCATTCCCGTTATCTTCAAATCTTGCATTGAAACAAGTTTGCTTAAATTAGAAGAATAACCTTGTGGCACCTTAATAGTATTGACAAAACCACAGAAACTTCTTTTCTCTTCTTTTGATAATGTGTGCGCAGCTGGATGTAAATAAGCCCTCTTACCATCTCTTTCTTGTGGGTGAAGGACATTTCTTATTCCAATTTCGACTAAGTCTCGTCTTGTATTGATTCCATCTTTAGTCTTTCCACTTATATGCAAAAGTGTACCAACAAGACTCTCACATACATTCTTCTCCACATGCATCACGTCTAGACTATGCCTCACATCAAGACTTCGCCAATATGGAAGATCAAAAAAGACAGATCTTTTTTTCCATATATTTCTCTCACTGGCAGTCTTCTTCTTCTTCTTCTTACCGAAGACCACATTAATTCCCTCCACCCGCTGATAAACTTCTTCTCCAGTTAATGGTCTTGGAGCCATTTCATATTCTTGTGAGCCATTAAATGCCTTTTTCAATCTACGGTAAGGGTGATACCGACTAAGAAACCTTCTGTGACCAAGGTATACTGTCTTCCTGCCATGTTTAAGTTGCATATAGTGGGTGCCTTCTTCACATATCGGGCATGCTTTATGCCCCTTAACACTGTATCCAGACAAATTTCATATGCTGGAAAGTCATTTATCGTGGTGAAGATCATGGCACGTAAATTGAAGGTCTCTTGTTTATATGCATCAAACACATCAACACCTTCCTCCCATAATTTCTTCAGATCCTCAATCAAAGGTGCCAAATACACATCATATCGTTTCCCGGTTGTTTTGGCCCCGAGATCATCAAAGATAGCATGATATACTTTCTTTTCATACATAACCAAGGAGGCAAGTTGTAAATTACGAGGAGCACTGGCCAAGCACTGTGTGTGCTACTAAGATTACCATATGGGTTAATTCCATCCGTACAAAGCCCTAGCTGAAGGTTTCTTGGCTCGCCACCAAATTGAGGAAATTTTTGATCTATTGTTTTCCATTGAGGAGAATCTGCTGGGTGACGAAGCTTTCCATCACATATTTTCTCATCAAAATGCCATCTCAAGTTCTTTGCATCTGTGGCATTAGCAAATAGACGCTTAAATCGTGGTATTATTGGAAGATACCACAGAACCTTTAAAGGAGAACCTTTGGTCATCTCATTATAATCACCATCATCTTTCTTCATTTTGTATCTTGAAGTCCCACATTTAGGGCACTTATTCAACCCTTCATAATCATTTCTGAATAATATGCAGTCATTAGGACACGCATGTATCTTCTCATATTCCAAACCCATCGGACACAAAATCTTTTTTGCCTCATACATTCGTTTCGGAAGTGAATTCCCTTTGGGAAGAATATCACTCAGCAATTCAAGCAATTCTGTAAAACTAGCATCGGTCCAACCATTTCTTGCCTTCAAATTCATCAGTTTCAATACGGTTGTCAATCTTGTGTAATCATCTTTGCACCCCGGGTATAAAGGTGTCTCTGCATCACTACACAAAGTTTCAAAGGTGGAAGAAAACTGTGTAGAGGATTCAGACCTTATATCACGAAACATATCCGAAATTCTATCACCAAAGTCTTCATTCACAACCTTCTCATTTGCAGACAGTGTAGTCTTTCTAATTTCTCCATGCCATATCCAATTTGTATACCTCAAATTTATCCCATCACAGATAAGATGCTCTTTTATCTCAAAATACTCCGTCGACTATTGTTTAAACATTTGACACAAGGACAATAGTACAATCCATCTCTTTTACTAGGGGAATTTCTCTGAGCAAACTCAAGAAACTTTTCAACCCCATCCTCATATTCCTTGCTAATTCTCTTAGCTTTCATCCAACTACGATCCATTGTTCTACAGATTATTTAAACAATACTTTACTATCAATCAAAATTCATAACGAAGGAAAAAAACACAAAATAACTACCAGATTATTTATCACTAAATTCTTATATTTATTACAAAAAAATTATCAAAAATTCGAAATAAATATCAAAAAATTATAAAAAAATTTAAAAACTTCACAACTAATAACTCCAAACATTTAAACATATTTCTAATACAGTATATAAAAAGGAATTAAGGTTTTCTCACATCTAATGCCTACCAATTAACACCAATCAACGGTTCAACCACATAAAAAATGCAAAATGAATAATACAAGCCAACCACAATGTAAAACTAACAACCCCATTTCATATATAACAGATTTTCATGGTAAAACATTCAACAAACCAAGAAAAATTGAAAAGAATGAAAGAAGAGGATACTCACAGAGCAGAGAAGCTTCAAACGCGAAGTGAGGCGGCGGCGGACGGCGGCAACGCACCGGTTTTCGGTTAGATAGTGGGGGGTAGGACCGGTTTTCGGTGGTGGACCACGGGTGAGCAAGAACGGACGGAAATGGGAGGCAGTCTGCCGTGAGCCGCAGCTGCCGTGGGAAGTGGAATGACCCGGTAATGGCAGTTTTTATGGTGGTAGGGCAGAGGGGAACCACAGCGCACTGAAGAAATGAGAAAGAAAGTGAAGAGGGTTGAGCGGCCGGGTGGGGTTTGGAGACACACTTTCCACGGCGGTTTTCTTAAAAACCGCCGTGGAAAGTCATTCCCTCTTCAACTTATTTACAAAAATGCCACCGCGTTTTTTTCCACTTCGTTTTTCTGCTGAACCGCCGTTAGTGTGCGACGTTAAATGTCTTTTTTCTAGTAGTGGTTACAACATATTGAACTAATGTTTGAATTGCATTGGGGAGAGGTACCTGTATTTAATATCCGATAATGTCTTAGCACATCACAAAAATGTAATAAAAGTTGTCAATGGCTGTTATGATAGTTGTTAATCCTTGTATCTTAAATTGCTAAGGATGCTCTTTCAATTGTCAATGCAAATAAAAAAAGAATAAGGACAATTTGGCAATTAAACAAATGGAATATCTTGCAATGAGGTTCTTTGGGACTTCGGAATAATTTGATAATTTCAAGATATCTTTTTGTATTTAATCTCTTGGGTGGGACCTGATTGTAATTTTTCCAAAATTACACATTCAGAAAAAAGTGAGTTTTGCAGCTTCCCTTCATAGATTCGTCATTTGTGGATCCATCCATGAGCGTGGGCCCGAGAAAACTAACACTCGCAGTGCATGTGTTTTGGGCTGGTGTTATGCCCCAAACTCTACTTTTGTTTTTTTTTTTTCGGGAGAAGAGAAGAAGCTATGCTTCAATGAATATTTTAAAAACCTTTTCTTTCTCTCTCAAATATACTATCACCAAGAGCAGGAAAAAAAGAAGAAGAAGAAGAAGAAAGAAACCAAAAGAGATTGGACCTAACAGAAAATATTAGTCTCTCACAATATATTGAACCAATTTTTCGTATATACGTTGGAGGAGATATCTATATTTAGTGCTGATAGTATTTCAAATAGGATTACCTCCAATATAAAATTACCTATACGTTTAAAAAAAAAAAAAAAAAAGAAAGTGTTGGGGAGGAATTCTCCACCGAGAACCAAGGAAAGCGTGTTGCAAATTGATTTTGTGATGGATTGTTCCGTGGCCGCCAAGAACATGACAAAATTTACGGTTAATGACATTGGTTGTATGGACATAACCTTAGCGACAAATTACTGTGCCTACGGCAAGGGACTGAATTAAAAAGAGAATGAGTATAGACACCAATTCAGGGGACATGACCTTGCGTTCAAAACCAACCACATAAACACAGCGATTCTCGGGCAATTCAAAACAATGGTTATTCAAAATTTTGAAACACATGAATTATTAGCTTGCCTTATCATGTATTTTATATAACATTATTCTTGCCTCATTTTGGGTTTTGCCTTAATAATTTATCATGTTATTTACCATGTTTAATATAATGATATCATCTCTTGGTCAAAATATAATGATATCATCATATTCACAAGTATCTCTTTCGAGCCCATATATATAACCTCATCATGTGATGCATCGTTTGAAAAAATAATCACTAATCTAAATATTTTAGTGTTTAGCACATATTCATCTCCAAGTTACAATTATTATGAATTGATTGATTCTATATATTTGAAATGGTCAAGATTTATATTGTTCATTCATTTTGAGCTTTAACGTTACTATGTAGCTGTTTGGAATGAGGGAAATAGAGGGAATAAGAGAGAAAGAAAAATTTTAATGAGCCCAATTTAAAAAACTAGAAAAATGAGCTAAAAACTTTAAATTAATTTTGTTTGCTTTTTTATCTTACATTTTTTTAATCAAAATTTTTCCAATTAATTTCTGTAGCATGACATAAATGGAATAAAATAACTTGAAGATACCAAATAAAACTTAATGGTCCAAATGACTCTCTTTTCTCATGTGAAACCTCAGCTAAAGTTTCTCTAAATTTACTACCTCCAATTCTTAATATAAAATATCGTTTGACTTTTTATTTTGATCCTAAATAAAAGACCCCAATTCACTTTGTCTCTTATATTTATCTTTTTTTCTAAGATAATCCTTATAATAATATTAGTTCTAACCAATACACTGATTAATAAAGATATTTCAGAAGAGACAATACATATTTCTTTGCAGAAAAGACAACACATATTTATTATAAATAATTAACTTAATTAGTTTTCTTAACCTACTCAAATTAGTCAACTAGTTCTTATATTAAAGACTGGAAGTTGTAACATGACATGAATCATCACATCATTATCATCAGCTGGATTGCTATGAGAATGTAAACAGATAGTGGATGTTGTTAAATCAGAGTCAAGCGTATCATCCAATACAACAGTCTCACTAGGATATAGAGAAGGTTTTGGAGGCGTTTCAAAACTTTCAACTTCATCTGCTTCTAGCATTTCTGTTACTTTATTCATCCAAGGTGAGCTATTGGCTTTGATTGTATATTTAGTGCCCTTATGAACATCTTTGTTAAGTTTTTTTTTTTCCCCTCTTTGCAGTACCGTTATTTTCTACTTAAAAAAAATTGAACCATAATTTATCATATTATGAGAGATTAGCTTTATTTTGGCAAACTAAACACTACTGCAACAGAACCGAAGAGTTTTGTCATTGAAAACCAAACTAAACCACCTCAATATTTGAGCAAGGGTTGGTTTAGCTATTTGGTTTGGGCGTTTGGATTGGGCTCAACTTTAGCTTCTTGGTCTCGGTGGACCGAAAAAGTAATTGGATCTGAGATGCAGGAAGAACCTTCCCCTCTTTTATTCTTGGATTCCACAGAATCAAGCTGGTGTGATTGGGCTCAACTTCAGCTTTGTGGTCTCGGTGGCCCAAAAAAGCAATTGGCTTTGAGATGCAGGAAGAACCTTCCCCTCTTTTATTCCTAGACTCCACAGAATCAAGCTGGCCTCACCAGCTTTATCTCCTCCATAAACCCCATAAAGGCAGAAAATCCCATTACATTGACCATAAACGCATATGTATTCCACCTCCTTCTGAGGAAACAGCACTTCTATGTTGATGGGTTCCTGGTCGGAAATTAGAGAAATGCAAGGCTTCAGAGAGGCATTGTGCAATCGAAATATCAGCTGGTGGCGGCAGTTTTTGGTGATTTGAATCAGACCATTCAAATTGTCTAGTTATAAAAGATGGATTAGTGATTTGTGCGTACCAGGACTTCGCCACGGATTTGCATTGAGGTAGGGATTTCACAGGAAGCCTCACCCATATCTCCTCCACAACTTCTTCGGGAAGATTGGCACTTCTATATATTTTATTTTTCGCTGCACCTCAATATTCGTATATTATGTTTTATGTGCGTCTAAATTAACTAATTTTAAATCATTTTGTATGGTATGTGATAAATATGTGAGAAGAATTTTATCTCAAAATATAAAAGGCAATTATGTTTAGTTGGATCAATGTCATTTTAAATCCTCTTTAAATAATATTTTTGTACCATTTTTGAAAAATTAAACTTACCATATCAACATTTAATAATATTTTAATATTTAAGAATAATTGTTTAATTCTTACTCCCGGTGTCATTTAATTTCTTTTTGATTGTACTAAAAATGATCAAAACGATAATTTTTCTCCCATTGCAGAAATGTCGAACACTAATGCCTGAACGCTGGGTAAATCGAAACGGTTTGTCGTTTATCAAAATGCCGGAAGTCGGAGCACGAAACTTTCACATTAATTGCACCTCCCAAAGACGATAGAATGTTCTGGAATCTCCAAGGGACTCTGTTCTCTTTACATGTCTGCATCTCGCTCCTCACATAGCTTATGGTAGTGCAAATGCAGAATGCGATGGTCAAAGTCTCAATGGAATAGTTGAAACAGAGGGCCTAAGAAAATTTTAGCTCTAAAATTTTCTTTTTTAATAATATTTTGTCACTGTCAAACAAATCCTTGCAGGGCTGGTTAAAAAAAAAAAAGCAAATCCTTATAGGAGTGCCTTATTGGAATGATGTTATGCAGTCGTATCATGTCTTCGATGTCTTAATCCATTAGTAATTTCCATCTTTCGGCAAGTCAGAAAAATATGGCTAATTGGAAAAAAATTGCAAGTGGGAAAGAAATCACCTAGCATCAGATTTCTACTAAAACGCAAACAACACCTTCCTTTATACTATATCTGGTTTTTAATATAAGAGTTGATTTGATATTCAATTTATTTCTAAATATAAGATCTTAATCCATTTTATCTCGTATTATTCATTTTTTTAAAATCGTTTTTATAATAGTTGCATATGTTTAAGGTTCAATCAAGTAGTAGTTTTAGTTAATATACATGATTAGCAAAGGTATTCTATGAAAGATAATACTTATTTATTACAAATAACTAATTTAACTAATTTTTTTAATCTCTTCAAATTAGTTAATTAGGTTTTATATTAAGGATCGGGTGGTATTCTCAAGAAAAGTTTTACAAAATTGAAACAATCTCTTTCCTATAATAATTATATTTTACTAATAAATTTAAGATTTGTAATTTTAAAATTCGCTCATATTGGGTTTTTTTAGAGGTTACGCAGCAGATGATAAAAACTAAAGTGTTAATTCATTTTTTATTTCTTTTTTACCAGCAATTAGTTCATGGTTTCATTTCATACATTTCTATTATAATTTGAAAACCAAATATTAAACTATATTAAACCATGTGCTCATTCATTACTGAAGTTTTCATCATAGCAAAGAGTCATTTATACTTCCGGACAAGTGGGCTTTTTTAAGCTATTGTATTTTATTTGCGCTATACTCTTTTAATTCTGAATGTAGGAGATGATTCATGAATTATTTTTGGTTTTAAATATAAAATTTTAATTCATTTTTTCTTTTATATTCATCATTTTTTCTCAAATTAATTTGTCTAACTTTAATTTAATGTTACGTTGGAGTGTTTTAAAAAGATCAAATCATATTTGTTAGAATTAAGTATTTAAAATTTTTTATATCAAGAATTAGAAGAGTATTATGACACTCAGCCGCACACAAAAAGCTTAAGCCTCATATACCGATAGATATACATAGGGCTGCATATGGGCAGGGTTGGGCTGGGTAGGGCATGACCCTTGCCCGATACCCAGCCCGAAAAATGAACGGGCTGAAAAATGTAGCCCATTGCCCGGCCTTACCCATGAAAAGCCCTAGTTAGTTCGAGCTGGGCAGGGCGGGCTTCTATGCCCAACAAATCAATATACTACATTATTTAACTAGTTATTTATGTTCCTCTAGATAATTTAATATAACTTTATATTAAAATGGCAACTTGACCTTAATTTAGTTATTTCTAATTAATATATTATGAAACAACATTTTATAGTAGCTAAGAGAAGTAAACTATGACAAACAAAAATATTGTAAGTATTCTTTATTAAACTTAATTGTTACATTTTATAGTAGCTAAGAGGAGTAAACTATGACAAACAAAAATGTTGTTAGTATACTTTATTAAACTTAATTGCTTTTCTAGTTTCTAAAATTTCTTAACCAAATGTAAATATTTTTTTTCCATAACTCCCAAATACTCATAAGAGCATGGATCAATTATACAAATTGTTATTGGTCATAATGTTTGCATTAAAAAAGAAAATGGTTGTATAAATCGCAGTAAATGATAATATGTTTACTCTCAAAATCATTTGAAAATAAATAAGTATAATGAATATTGAATATTGATGCAATAGTGTGTTTGATTCAGGAGATAAATATGAGACAAATAAAATATATAAATAAAATTAGATATATTTTTGCGGGCAGAACAGCATACCATGCCCGATGCCCAGCCCTGCCCGACAATTTGCCCAGCCCGAACATGCCCAATATATCTTTCAGGCCATTTTTTTTAGGACGGGCTGGGTATTTTTTTGCGGGCTTGGGTGGGCATAGCGGGCCACTGGGCTCCATGAACACCCCTAGATATACATGCTAGTTAGTAACGTCAAATATAAAATTTTATGTACAGCAGTTGCAAATTAGTAAGACATAAGTATCGATTTCAATTGAAGATTTTGAGTGAAGATTTTTGTTTCAAAGATATGTTGTGTGGTACTATCTTTGGTTCTTGGTATAAGAGTTAGTTTATTAATTTGAGTAGATTAAAAAAATTTATTAAGTTAATAAATATGTGCTATCTTTCCTAAAATACTATTGCTAATCATGTATATTAACTAGAACCACTACTCGATGGAATCTTTAACATGTGCAATTATTATAAAAATTATTTTAGAAAAAAATGAATAATGATAGACAATGTGGATTTAGATTTTATATTTAAGACTAAACTGAATGTCAAATTAATTATTATATTAAGGGTCAGAGGTAGTAGATTATAAGCTTGGAGGAGATTATATTAATAGTCTTTGCACATATCACACATGTGATTACCATTCTTCCAAAAACCTATTTATATTGAATCAAATAATTTATTCGAAAGATTAATCATAATAAAAAAGAAGAAACTTTAAAATTATAAAACCACTATCATGATTAAAAAAAATAAACTTATATCACGAGTAATATCAATCATTAATTTGGGCTTTGGACTTCCAAAGCCTAAAAATAGTATTCAACCATTTGCCCAAACAAAACTCATACTTTCAAACATACGAATTGATAAATTATTTTAAATTCAGCTATGGAATCCATTAATCAAAAATCAAAACTTTCAAGAGAGTGTCACATGAAAAGTCATACAGGCCTTTGGCCTTCTAACAGCCTCTCATATCAGATAGTAGTAATCAAAAGTATCAGTTTATAACATTAGAATAGATGAGCCTGATATGGCAATATATAATAAACTAGCACATAAAACGAAAGAAGAGAGATTATACAAGTTATAACAGCACACTAAGCCTCCAGAGTCTTCCCTGATGGACCACCACCTAAGCTATTACTTGAAGATAATAAAAACCATGGGGTGAGACAAAAGCCTTAATAACCAACTTTCTAACTCATCATACATACTAACATGTACTCATGAGATGTCAAGTGGGACAGTTATTAATTCTCGAGAAATATAGATATATCAATATGAATATAAAACACATATACTAAGATAATTTCAATCATCCAAACCCTCACTATAGGGTCAACACACAAGCCACATAAATCTATCCCTCACTATAAAAGATCAATCAGACATATAGTCTTATTTCTCACTTTGGGAGATGAATGAGAAGTCACAAAAGCATATCCCTCACTATAAAAGACAAAGAAAGCCAACCAATATACATTAATGACAGCCTTACCACTTGATAGAGTAAGACTCAACTCAAAATCCAATTAACAACTAATCATTCACAATATAATAAGAAATATCTCAATCTTTTCTCAATATAATCCATAAGATATAAATCATATTTTTTTCAAACGGCTCAGTGGTAGCTTAAAAAGATATAACATATCTCCCTGAGATTCAAATAGCATATCATTATTTCAAACTATCAAAATACTTACAAACAACATATTAACACATATAACAAGTAAAAAATGGTTACCTCTCACCAAAACAATAAAAAGGATTACTATAAGGTCAATCCCATACTCAACCAATGATTAATCTATGCAATTAATATAACCACATATTAATATAAACTAATTAATTAATTAATTAAGCTTATATATATTAGTTAAATTTCTAATTTAATTTAATTTTTATTCTAAATTTCTGTAATTCTCATAGCCCAAATTAAGTATTTTAGAACTAACTTATAATTTTATAACAAGCCAAATTATTTATTTATATCCTTCAAATTATTTACTTTAATAAAAAGATTTTTTCAAAATTTGCAAATATGAAGTTATTATGTTCTAAATTTTAAAAATTCCATTTGAAGTTTAAACATCAAAACCAAATCATCAAAAATTCAATGGTAACTCAAATATTTATAAATAAACAATCTAATCAAAATTTTAATGGTATAACTATCAGATCTTTTCCCCACAAATAATGAAATTTTTATTTAAAATAATTATTTTAAAACCTCCTGTCACCCAATAAATAAAACTAAACTGATTAAAATCTCAATAACATGTCAAACAACCCAAATAAATTATTTAACTTAATTTTGATTTGTATGAATATGATATATGTCATGTATAACATATTTTTAAAATTAAAAATTAATTTTTAAATATTAAAACCAACAAAGAGACAAATCTAAATCGATAGAAATGATTTTCTATAATATATCTATAATACTATAGTTAACATTCATCAAAATTTTCTCTAATCACCGTAATAATACTGTCATTAGGAAGCTTAAAATATATAAAAAATATTCATAAAGAAATTTTAATAAAAAGAAGTAATCTTATGTACCTAAATTATCTCTAAAGTTTGCCTCCTCCTTTGGAAATAGTAGGTAGTCTTCTCCATGCTCCCTCTCTCTATCTTTCTCTTCCTGTCACTCGCTCTCTCTCTCTCTCTCTCTCTTTCTTTGCCTCTTGCTCGCTCTTTATTTGTAACCTTCAACCGTTCTTCTCTCATTTTTCTTCTTCTCTCATTAATTCCTCCCTTCAATCATCCATCTCCATTTTCTTCTTTATAACAAATGTTGCCTTCTTTTTTTTTAAATAATAAAGTAATATTATTTTATAATAATAAAATACTATTATTTAATTATTTTTTGAATTTTTTTTACTAATATAATATTCAGGATATTACAAAACATCATTACTAATGATAAAAACATGCTGAATTATTAAGGCAAAACCCAAATCCGAACAACAACTAAATATTGAGATGAGACATATGATAAGTTCAAACTTTAGAAAGCCACGAGCTTTGACCTAGCTCCTTTTTCAATTGCGTCTTGGCTTCTATTACTTGTGGCCTCACCTAGCAAGATTGCTATCACTAGAAAAAAACATGCTTTTAGTGACGGAATTAGCGACGGAAACGGATTAGCGACAGAATTAGCGACGGAATTTGTTCCGTCGCTAATTCCTTTGTCGCTAATTGATTAGTAACGGAATTGAAATTCTATCGCTAATTAGCGACGGATTTTTCGTCGCAAATTAGCGATGGAAAAATTCCGTCGCTAATCCGTCGCTAACTCGATTTTTTAAAAAATAAAATAAAATGCCACGTGGCACCTCTACCAATTGCCACGTCATTACTGGGGAACCACCTCCACGTGTCGCTGCCACCTCACGTCTACTGCCACGTGTGCGCCACATGTCACACCTCTGCCTCCCATGTGTGCCTGCCACCTCACCTCTGCCTGTCACGTGTGCGCCACGTGTCACCACCACATAATTCCCTTCTCAAAGTGACTTCTCCATGGCTTGAACCCAGGACCTCCTCCGTGCACATGTACGGCTTTACTAGTTGAGCTGCAATGAACCTGTTGACTTATTATATAAAATTAAATATATATTATATTATTTTACACAAACAATTATATATACATATATATTATTAAAAACTAAAAATATACTATATGATAATTTTAATCATAACTATTTTAATGAAAAATTAATTTTTAAATATTTGTTTACTATTTTTATAATGTTTTATTTTTTAAAAACTATTTTTAATATAATTTTAATTTCTAACGACACTAATTTTGAATTTTATATCATAAATAATTTTTCATAAATATTTTTTAAATTTATTTTTTAATTAACATTGATAAGATATACAATTTAAGTATATATATTATATTACATTACATTATATTATGTATATGTGGTTTATATATTTGAAGAAAATCATTTACAATTAGTAAAAAAATCTTGTTATTCAAAAAATAACTACTATAATAAAATCTAATAAATTATTCTATATAAAAAATTAAATGATTTAAATAGATTATGATAAACAGTATTTTCCTACTTGTATATATATCCTATGTAATTTATTTTTTTAAAATTTGCGACGGAAACAAATTCCGTCGATAATTTCTAACGGAATTGCGACGGAATTTTCGTCGCTAATTTTTTTGACGGATTAGCGATGGAATTAGCGACGGAATTGTCTGACGGAAAAAGTTTCCGTCGCTAAATACGGATTAGCGACGGAATTTAGCGACAGACATAAATTCCGTAGCTAATCGGTCAAAAAAATTAGCGACGGAATTTCCGTTGCAATTCCGTCAGAAATTAGCGACGGGATTTGTTTCCGTCGCTAATTTGTGACGGAATTTTTTTTCGTCGCAAATTCCGTCGCTAATCAGCTGTTTTTTTGTAGTGTATGAGAATGTCCATGAATAGTGGATGTTGTTTGGCTTGAGTTGGACATGTGATCTACAAAAACAGTCTCGTTAGGATATAGAGAAGGTTTTGGAGGCATTTCAAGACTTTTAACATCATTTGCTTTTAACATTTCTATCACTTTGTTCATTGAAGGATGATCCACAGGTTTTAGTTGTATACACAATAGTGCTACTATGAACATTTTTTTTGCTAAATCCTTTTCTTCTTCTATCAAATCTTCCATTCCAATATCTTTATCATCATCAAAGTGATCATAAATCCACAAAGGAAAGTAAAGTTGGCTTGAATGTTCTACATGTGAATTCAAATTCCTTCTTCGGCTTGCCATTTCCATCAAAAGCATTCCAAAGCTATAAACACCAACCTTGTAAGAAACTCCTCCAAGATTCTTGTAAAATAATTCACGAGTTATATACCCTATTGTTCCTCTTGCTGTGGTTAAAGTTACAATACTATCACCAACATAATACAATCTTGCCAGTTCAAAATCTAAA
This sequence comes from Neltuma alba, assembly GCF_004799145.2. Classification (NCBI taxonomy): domain Eukaryota; kingdom Viridiplantae; phylum Streptophyta; class Magnoliopsida; order Fabales; family Fabaceae; genus Neltuma; species Neltuma alba. Next base: position 169,949 of record NW_021633478.1, read on the forward strand.
ATTTTTGGACTAAAATTATCATCAAGAAGAATATTATGGGGCTTAATATCAAAATGCAATATCTGCATATCGCATCCATGGTGAAGGTAAGCTATTCCACGGGCCACTCGCAGAGAAATCTCATATATCTTATGAAAATTCAAGGAGATGCTTTCTTTCTTGGAAAAAATATATTTATCCAAAGATCCATTTGACATAAATTCATAAACAAGAGCACGCTTAGTTCCTTCCACACAAAACCCAACAAGATGAACCACATTTGGTGTATCCCCCCATGGTTGCAACTTCACTAATGAATTCTTGGCAATTGGCTTTGGATTTGCCCAGCATTTTAATAGCAACATAAGATCCACTTCTTAGCTTCCCTTTGTGTACAGTTCCAAAGCCTCCTTCGCCTAACTTAATCTTAAAACCCTCTGTCATTGCTCTTAATTCCTTGTAGGAGTACCTTGTTGGAATAAGGTTTTGAAGTCTTATAAAAATCTTCAATGTTCTCAAACATTGACATGTGCCTTCTCCGATATTTATAAATCAACGATATTTATAAATCAACAATATGGATAGTAGTAGGACCCCAATTGAAAATCTGACTATCATGTATGGCACAAGACCTATTGCAGTGAGTATTCCTAATTTGATTGCTGGATTTGTTAGAATAGAATCGGTGTCACTGTAGTGAGGGTATATACCCTTCCTTGCTACTTCGTCCAACCCTGTGCATTCCCCACCCCCCCCCCCCCACAAAAAAAAAAAAAAAAACAAATGAACACCGTATAATTGGTTAGTAGTGACAAGAATATGACCACTTTGAATATACATAGAATTAAGTATTAATATCATTTTTAGTCCCTAAAATTTGAATTTTTTTGTTTTGTTTTAGTCTCTAAAATTTAAAACCAGCTGTAGTTTTAATTTTTGAAATTTTATTTTATTTTTATGATCTTTGGTCCTTAGAACAGTAATTTTGGTCTTTGAGACAAGATGTCAAGAACCAAAATTGTTCGTTTCAAATTTTAGGACCAAAATCAAAATAAAGTAAAATTTTAGGGGTTAAAAATGGTATTAACCTTAGAATTAATTATTAGTATTTTTTTTACAGTAGGATTTAACACAAATTGAAAGAGAACAAGGCATAAAAATAAAAGTAATAATATTTGTAAATAAATTGTATTATAATGGGTTCAAACATTTTTTTTCTATCTTTGATTTTGCCTATTCAATGCCTTTTGTAGGGTTGCAAACAATTGCTAAGAAGTAAGACAATAAATAAGTGTTTGGATATCTGCTTTTTAAAAGTAGTTTTTCACAAATCTGGATAAATTTCTTCACATATTTACTTTGTATATTGTAAAATCTTTTCTAAAATTATTGTTTGGTTTCCATCCAAACACCCCTTAAGACATGTGAATATCATGTGATGAGACGTAGGTTTGATATTTGGAGTGAAACTTTGTTTGACCTTTATAAAGTATTTAAAATCATGAGTAACATCATTTATTTATATGAAGTTTATTTTTATGTTTGACCATGAGAAGATATAAAGTATATAGACTTTTGTTTACGGCATAAATAAGGAGTCAATCAGAAGTGTTATTTTGATATTGCCGTGGATTTGTTTCAAAAGGATGACGAAAAAGTGTAGGAATTTATTTGTAAAATATAAGATCCCTTTTTCCCAATTCAATCACTTAATATTCGTATGTGCTCAGGCCTTTATATATATATATATATATATATATATTCGTATGTACAGAATCATTTTAATTTGGCGTATCCAAATGAAGATAGATATGGCACAAATTATAAGTGAAAAATTAAAATAATATATATAATCAGAATATATATTAAAATTGATCGGCTAATTAATTAAGAAATTAAAATCGTGGCTAAACTCAAAAAATAACAAAAAATGTGCCGGGGATGAGATAGAACCTTACCTTTTTCCAATCCATAAAGAAAATCTGCAAGGAAATTTTAGGAGTGTCAACAACGGCAGTGATTGAATACAAAATAAGCATCTTGTTTTATGTTGTTTTCTTTTAAAATTTATAAGCAGGATATGTTACGGAAAGTGTTATATGACCTTTTACATGATACTAATAAATAATTAACTTAATCAATTTTCTTATATAAGTAAATAAGCTCATTATTTACCTTCTGCCAATATGCGCACCCTTGATGAATGACCTGCAAGACTCAGAAATATTAAAAATTAAAAACTGTAAATATAAGGGAAAATCCTAATTAAATCCATTTGAAACAACAAAATCCTAATTTAAGTCTATACTTTTAACAAATTCTTAATTAGGCCAAGAGGCCTAATTAGGGATTTCTAAATGTTGTTAAAAGACCAAAATGCCATACATTATTAAAAAGCCTAATTTTAGTTTTAATTCTTTTAACTGAATTTAACTAACATGTTTTTTCTTTAAACATTATTATATGAAAATTTGGCGAAAAACATTATCATATAAAAAACAAAACAAAAAAGAAAAATCACGATTATGGCCAATAAAAATAATTGAAAAGCCAAGATAAAAAAAACATAATTTCTAGATATTCATAGAATTACAAAAATATGGGAACTAATAAAAATTTTACGATTTCAAATATCAAAGATTAATAGGATCAAAGATCTTTTTTTTCGTGCAAGAAAAAATCAAATCAAAGATTCATAGAATTCTTGAATATCTATCAAAATTAATTTTACTATTTCACAGATTACATTGAGACTCATCAATTCATCTTCAATTTTTCGGTCCCTAAGATTTATTCAATATCAAATTTTTATTATATAAAAAATAACTAAAAGGCTATAAATTCTAGAGTTGACATAACGTTCACAACAACGAAACACAACTTTGACATAAAATCTAAAAAAGACCACATCCTCATTAGTCATCATGTGCATCAATAATCACATTACATATGCCCCAAAAAAAATTAGCTATTTGCTAGACCAATTTCAACAAGGATTTGGATTCTTGCAAGTCTTTTTTGTATGACCAGCTTGATGGCATCTTGAACAGTGGTATGTTTTTGTGTTTTGGAATTGTGATTCGCGCCTCGTAGTTCTTGGTCTTCCAGGAGGTCGACTAGTCTGAGGTGGTTGGAGGAAAATTTGTCCCATTATATTTTCCATTCTTAAGTTATTTGGGTTTGGCATATCAATGGTTATAACAGGTATCATGCTCCTTCTATAAATCTTCTCTTGTGTTGTAATCTTGTAGCAGTCTTCAACATAATCATACACATTACCATGTACGAGTTTGATGGCCGTACAAGCGTGTGGACATGGAATTCCAGACATTTGCCATGCTGCACAACTGCATTGATGTGCACGAAGATCAACCTGTAAGTCTCCAAAAGATGTATGAACACAAATCATGTCTCCATAATGTTCAGCTAACACTTGTTCAGCTCTAGCCACATGTTCTCTCACTTTTGATTCTATGTTTGGACCAACAATAGTTTTCCACTTCCTCATTGCCATACTTGATGCATACATTTTCTTTGCTACCTTTTCTCGATGCTCATGGATCAATTGAGCAACATTGTGCCTCCTCTCCTTCACCATCCATGCATTGAACGACTCAGCAAGATTTGTTGTTATATTGTCCCATCGTCTAAATGGAAACTTGCTTAAAGCCCACCTATCAACATCCCCATGATTCTCAAGCCACTGAAATAATTGTGAAGAGAAACTTCTCATATTTTCCATAGCATCATTGAACTCACTTTCAAGCCTTGCATATGCAATGTCATCAAGCAATTTTAGTGCATCATCCTTGCTCTTGGCACTTGTCCTTTTCTTACCTCTATTTAATTTCATCAATTCTGCATTAAAGTTTTCCTTCACGTGTCGATAGCAAAATGCATGACACTCACCACCAAATATTTCCCGTACAGCTCTTATTATAGCATTGTGACGGTCTGAAACAATTGTCAATTCAACTAATCCTATTGTCTTTTTAATCATAACCAAAAACCATGTCCAGTCCTCATATGTCTCTCCTTTTACAATACCAATTGCAAGTGGCAACAATTCATTATCTGCATCATATGCGGAGGCTGATAGCAAGGTGCCCTTATACGAGCCACTTAAATGAGTTCCATCTATATATAGTATATGTCTTGCCCCAACCATGAATCTTTCTATACAACAACTATATGCTATGAAGACACGCTCAAAAATGTTATTATGAGAAGCTACCCATTTAGCCACAGTTTTTGGATCAGTATCCTTTAACCGTTGACATATCCATGGTATAAGCATATAAGACTGCTCTGGTCTACCCTGAATATCCTCAAGTGCTTTTTCCTTAGCAGCATATGCTTGTTTATATGTGAGATTCACACCATAGTCTCTTTGTAATGTCTTCCTAATTTCGTTTGGACCCTTGTTTATGTGAGACCTTACCTCCTCAATTATAATAGATGACGTTAGACTAGCTCTTCGAGCATGTATCACTTGAAGGTTGTCTTGAGCATGATGAACGTGTTCATCTTGAAATTGTGTCACATGTAGGAAAGGAGTTTGCTTCCCTATCGCATTTACTATTATCTTCCAAGGACACCCTTCAATTTTACATTTCACAGACATCCTATCCTTGCTATTCTTCAAAAATTTGTATTGAAACTTATGAGCAATACTATACTTGTAGAGTGCCTCTCTAAAAGCATCAGCATTTGCAAATGTTTGCAATACTCCTGACAACAATTTTTTCCATTTCAATGAGTTCAATTCAGGCATGGGTGTGGGTGCACTTTGTACTTTACAAGGTAGGCTACTAGGTCCTCCAAGTGCTTCATTTGTTAGAGGGCTTTGTTCTGAGCCTCCTAGCAATTCCTCTATGCTGCATAACTCAATCACAACTTTTGTTACTAACAATAACACTATAATGAATGCCAATTTTTTTTTTTTTAAAAAAATAATAACAACAACAACAAAGTCACTTACACTTGTTGCTCATCAAATGTTTCCTGTACATTGTCATTTTCTTTGCATGCTATATACACATGCCCTCTTCTCTCATTATGTTGAAATAGGTTTGCAAGTTCCGCATCATCAATAAGATCTATTAGGGTCTTCTCATCAAAAGTCACAGTGTATTTCATCTCTACATTATTACCATCAATGCCAATCCATGATGTTATCATTATTCTCATTTCTTCAAGTGTCATCCCCTCTCTTATGGTTTTTAATCTTACTCTCCCTCCATTATATTGAATTTGACCTTCAACATTCTTCACAAATTGCCCATCTACATGAAAAAAACAAAATAGTTCTTTTGCAAATGTTGATCTGGAAGGAGATGTCATTTTTAATACCAACCTGCAATGAATAAATTAATTTAATCAGTATTTTGATTGGATTTAATTGAAACTTTTTTAAAAAAATAATATGATTAACACGTGACTAAAAATGGTTGACAGGTTAACTAATAACTAATGGATAAAAAATATGAGTATTCATGTGATTGTTCAACAACTTCCACATACAACATTTTATATTGTCGAATGTGAGAGTTTATCAAAAAGATATAAACTTAACATTGCTCAATGAATCTCTCGTGAATAATGTAATCAACACAAACATATTGATCATTTAATTAGGTTTGAAGTTGGTCGGGAAGAAAAGCTTCCATTAGGTTTGGAGATTCACAATGGTTAGCACAGATGCAGATGATCATATGTAATTATATATTATCTCAAGGATTATTATACTTTCAACTTTAAATCAAAACAATGGCACAAACTAAAACATGAATAAGATATTGGTTCATACTGTAGGAATGTTATTTCAAAGATGATTTTTCTTTTGCTTGCTGTGCCAGTTCTCCTTCCACTAGAAGTATCGCCAGCGAGCCTTCTCTTCTCAAGCAAAAAAAATGATGAATTGATCAATCGTTACGTGATTTGAGAAACCATAAATTTAATATTGATAGATATGGAAGAATTCGATGAATCTTTAATTCATTATCATGTTTTTTTATCTTGATTTTTAATTGTTTTTTATTAAAAAATTTCAATTAAATCTACTAGAATAACTAAATTAAAAATCAAGTAGATTTAATTGAAATTGAATGTAGGTCGTAAGCTTGAAATTAAAAATCAAGTAGATTTAATTGAAATTGAAGATGAATTGATGAGTCTCAATGTAATTTGTGAACTAGTAAAATTAATTTTAATAGATATTCAAGAATTCCGTGAATCTTTGATTTGATTTTTTTCTTACACCCAAGAAAAAAAAAATCTTTCATCCTATCAATCTTTGATATTTAAAATCATAAAATTTTTATTAGTTCCCATATTTTTATAATTCTATGAATATCTAGAAATTATGTATTTTTTTATCTTGACTTTTCAATTATTTTTTATTGGTCATAATCGTGATTTTTCTTTTTTTTTATATGATAATGTTTTTGGCCAAATTTTCATATGATAATGTTTAAATAAAAAAACATGTTAGTTAAATTCAGTTAAAAGAGTTAAAACTAAAATTAGGCTTTTTAATTACAAAGGGCATTTTGGTCTTTTAGCAACATTTAGAAATCCCCAATAAGGCCTCTTGGCCTAATTATGAATTTGTTAAAAGTGTAGGCTTAAATTAGGATTTTGCTATTTCAAATGGATTTAATTAGAATTTTCCCTAAATATAATGTCAACAAGTTGAACATGGAAATCTCAATAAAAAAATTAGCTTTTTTAATTAATCATTGACTGATTTTAGCGGGAAAAAGGTTTGTTTCATTTAAGCCAAGAAAACTGTTAAAATAAATCTGAGCTAAGTAAGGAGTGCTACTCTTGAGCAAATAGTACGTGGATTCTTAATATAAAAATAAGTTTAATATTTAATTTAATTCTAAATATAAGTTCCTAATTTATTTTGTTTTTTATATTTATTCATTTTTTTTAAATAGTCTTTTTAGTTAAAGGCTTCATTAAATAATGGTTTTAGTTAATACACATGATTAGTAAGGGTATTCTAAAAAAGATAATACTTATTTATTATAAATAACTAACTTAACAAATCTATTTAAATTAGTCAGCTCTTATATCAAAAACTGGAGTTAGTAATTATTAATTTAAACTAGAAACAGAAAATTGGAATAGTGACATACATTTTATTCCCAGTTCACCGTCGGTTATTCCCTTGGGACTAATGCACCTCCCGGGAAACGCAGTGCATCTGAGAATCGTTGTTTTTGGGTCTAAAGAGCATTTAGGATCACTTGGGCATTTAAAATCAACGCAAGCTCGTCGCCACCATGAAAGCTCAAATCCAGAGGAAAGCACTGTGTGAATATCAGCGTAGGACTTTTTTCTTCGATCTCCCATTGACTACCAATCTGAGGCTATGGTGGCCACCGATTTCACACGACACTGAGATTTTAATTGGTAAGCCGACAGGTCTCCGGCCACGGCATAAACATGGCTTCTTCCCTCCTACTTCACGTAGGGAGCTGTGTCCAGGTACGCTGCGTCTTCCCTCACTGGATCTCTGCACTTTAGGTACACTACGTGCTTGAATGTAAATTGTTTGTACGTCAGAATAGCGTCATAGGGGTTACGGCTATGAGTATCAGTGAAATTGGATAGGGATAAGAGATAGTGAGGGAGGGAAGAGCAATTTCCCTCCTGAATTCTAGGATCTACGAGTCGGATTGTGAAGTTGCTATGGTCAATTCCCAGCACTCTGCATGTTGCTAAATTCAGATGAAGCAGAGTTACGTCGTTTTCACAGGCTAGCTCATAGATTGGATCATCGCAGCCGGCCGGGTCATCTCGTAGTCGAAATGGATGTCTAATGTTTGTGATAATGCCGCACTGAGACGGAGCACAGGACTTGCTCTGCTCTTGGGAGCTCGCAAGTCCATACGTTAGAAGCAGTGCAAGCAACACTAAATCCCACCACCTTAAGCCTTTCTCTCTCTCCATCATTCACAATGATATGCAGTTGTTGATTCTAAGCTGTTATTCAATAAATTCCTTTTCTTCTCTTTAATAAACACAACTCCTTGTCATTTTTTCTTTTCTTTCTCATCCACGCGGCTGACTTGTGTCTTTTTTTTTTCCAAGGTTGACTTCACTTTTTGACTAATGACTTGTCTTTACATCTCTCCTGGCCCCTATGAATATTGACTAGCTGCTAGAGTATTTTCCCCCCATTTTCCTGTACATTAGAAAATGCAAATTAAATAATTTATTATCTGAAAATTTTAAAGAGATTGATAATTAAGTGAAGAAAAAGAACAAATTTGATCAATCCAAATCTTTTAATTACTCAAGTAGCACCATAGACCACGGTTAACAATTTTGGTCAGTTGTGGTCAATTCAAAGCTTTCACTTAAATAGTATCGTAGACCACAGCCAATTTTAGTCAATTTTGGTCGATTCAGAACTTTTACCTAAGTAGTATTATAGAACACGATTAACAATTTTGATCAATTGTAGTCAATTCAAAACTTTTACTTAAGTAGTACTGTAGTCCACAGGCCACGGCAAATAATTTCAGTCAACTCTGATTAATTTAACACCTTTACTTAAATAGCACCATAGACCACAACAAACAATTTTGGTCATCTATGATTAATACAAAAATTTTACTTAAGCAGCACCATAGACCACGGCTAACAATTTTGAATAACTGTAGTCAATTCAAAGCTTTTACTTAAGTTGCATCGTAAATTATGAGCCACAACAAACAATTTCGGTCACCTCTGGTCAATCCAAAGAGTTTCTTAAATAGTGCCAAGGATCATGGTAAACAATTTTGATAAACTTTGATCAATACAAAGCTTTTCCTTAACTAACACCATAAACAACGGAAAACAATTTCGGTCAAATTTGATCAATCCAAAGCTTTTTACTTTAGCAGCATAGACCACGACAACAATTTTAACCCACAGTGGACTTCCAAGTCAATTCCTTCTTCTCCTTGCTTTAATTCTAAATGAAATATGTGTTGTGTCACCTAACATACATTGGTATCCCAGTGCAAGTTTCATGTACAACTCAAAAAAGAAAATATTTGCTTACCATGCTTTTCGATCACAGATTTTTGTTGTTGGTGATATTCCAGCTATCAATGTTCCTTGTGAAACAAGGGAATGGTCTGAACCAGCATGTGCCTAATGATAAGACTGTTCCATTCCATCTCTATGACCATGGCAGGATGGTTGAGTTCCCGTCTATCCCTGCTCTTGAAGAAGTAAGCCTCCGTGTCTACGACAGACTATAAATCCCACATCTTACACACAGAGGATCCAGAGGATTGTCTTCCCAGACTCTTTCTACAACATCGTCTCTACAATTCATCCATTTATCCTTTAGAGTTTTATGATATGACTAAAGAAAATGTTACTTTCTTCAATTGTTCTTCACTTCGGTCGAGATACCTTAGACATGAACACTTTTCCAATTCATCTGCACAAGATATGGTTGTCTGCCCAATTTATGTTGTTTCCTCCAAAGATAGTATCCTGGAGTGGGACATAGCTTTCTGCACCAAGATGTTTCAAGTAGTTTCTCCAATTTCCGCAATGTTCTTGCAAATCAAATTTCCACAACCAACTTCTGATGTTGAAAAGTGCAAAACCAGGAAGATTCTTGGAATTGTTTTCCCTGGTGCTTGTGACAATGATTGACTTTGTTTTTCCTCTTTTGCCCTTCCCCCCACCTCCCAACTTGGCTTTTGGTATATGTTCATTTGACTGAAATTTGGTGTTCAAATTTACGTGCTTCCGCAACTCCAGGTTCAATTCTACTGGCATTGGTGTTCATTGCGTGCTTTTACATTTATCTCTATTTCAAAGAGAAAGGAGATGATCAAGTGAGATTGGAAAAGTTTTTGGAGGATTGCAAGATACATAAGCCTACTAGATTTTCTTATGCTGACCTGAAACGAATCACAAATCATTTCAAGCATAAATTAGGTGAAGGAGCTCATGGAGAAGTGTTTAAAGGTAAGTTATCTACGTAAATCCAAGTGGCTGTAAAAGTACTCAATAATTCAAATAGCGATGGACAAGAGTTCATCAATGAAGTAGGGACTATGGGCAAAATTCATCACATCAATATTGTTCGTTTGCTAGGCATTTGTACTGATGGTTTTCATCGTGCTCTTGTTTATGACTTCTTTCCAAATGGTTCCCTTCAGAAGTTCATATCTTCGCCAGACAACAAAGAAAATTTCCTCGGATGGTTGAAGTTGCAACAGTTAGCCCTTTCCATAGCTGAAGGGATTGAATATCTTCATCATGGCTGTGATTGCTGAAATCTTCCCTTTGACATCAATCCTCGTAATGTGTTGTCAAATCACAATTTTACTCCAAAACTTTCTGATTTTAGCCTAGTTAAATTGTGTTCTAAAAATCAAAGTACAGTATCAATAACAACAACTAGAGGAACTTTAGGCTACATTGCACCTGAAATTGTAACATACTATTTTTTTTCTATAAAAAAAATTGTAATTAAATATATATAATAATATATTACTATTTTAAAAAAATAAAAATAAAAGTCATCTTTTCCACCGAATTCGGTGGAAAAGATAGGGGAGGGGGAGTGGTTGCATTAATGAGGAAAGAATTTTGGAAGAAGATTTAATGAAGAACAAAGAAAAACATAGGGTAAGGTTGAAAAACAATGGAAGGGTATGAAATGAAGAAGGAAAAGGGAGGAAGAAGCAGATGGAAGTGGAAAAATTAGGAGGGAGAGATGGAGGGATATAAATGAGGGGGGTGTTAAACGCCCTCACCAGTTGTATTTTCAAGCCAGAAGAAAAGAGATAGAGAGAGAGTGAAAGACAAGAGAGAGAGAGATAAGAGAAGAGAAGAAGAGAGTGAGAAGTTGAGCTGCAATACGTGATCTGAAAGTCGGGACAAGTTTTGGAGATCATTTAGGTATACAAATATACTTCTCTTTATCAAATTTTCTTTATGAATATTTCCTATATATTTATAGCTTTATATTATTATTATTATCATTATAATGTTTAGAGAAAATTGTACTGTTTGGGTATAGAGTAAATATGGAGTTTTGACAATGTATGATCGTATAAATTTAAAGATACGTTATTAAGGAATTTTAATCGGTTTATTTTTGTTTAATGATTATTTTGAGAATTTTAAATTAAGATTTTAGTTGAAAAAATTTTGTTATTTAAAGATATAGAATGTTTTTACCGATTAAATTTGAGTTAAATAATTTATTTGAGTTATTTAATATATTATTGAGGTTTTAATCGGTTTAAATATTGAATAATTTAAAGATATATTTTTGAAATAATTTTTGGAAGCTTGAAAAATTATAAATTGAGAACTTTGTAAAATTAGATAAAATTACAGTTTGTTTATAATTTAAAAAGAAGTTGTTTGGTTTGAGGAAAAATTTTAAAGGAGACTATAATAAATAATTCAGAATTTTAATATAAAATATTTAGATTTTGGGTAATAAAAATATATTTACTTAAGTTGTTAAATTTAAATAGCCTTATATGTAAATTATATTTTTCAAAATAATATCTATTATAAATGCCTAGATTTGGGAGAGTTAATATATTTATGTAATTTTGGTTTAGAGGGTAGTGTTAGAATTTTAGAGTAATTTTGAAGTAGTTCTGAGTTTATATTAATAAAAATTAATGTGCAATTTTGTAGATTCTTGAAAATTTTGGAGTACTCTTTGTGAATACTTGTAAGCTAGAGTACCAGGTAACTCTGAAAATTCTTTTTTGTACATGTGAATTATGTATGATTGTATTATGAATTTATATTTGTATATATTGAAATATAATATTGTGATTTTTCAAATAAATGTTTTGGTATGTTATTTGATTTTGTTAAGATTTATTGCTATTAATTATGATTAATATTTAAATATATTGATGGCTATGGAATTGTCATGAGTTGCTATTAAATGGTATATAAGTTTTATTGCTATCTTATTTTTAATATATTTGCAGACGTATTTATGATGTAATATTATTGGCATCTGACATGCATTGTTGGACTGAGGATAGAAGGAGATTGCATGGATATAAAATTACCACGTGGTATGCCATCACTCGGTGCACAGTGGATGGCACTTGTCAGGGCCCCTTCTTTCATGTTTTCCTTTGGCCGGGAATTCTTTGGAGCTGTGGGACATGTGACACCTCCCTATTCACAAAGGAGGGGAGCCATAGTCTAAGCTTGAGCTCTATATCTTTGGCTGGATATATCTCTAGTATCGGTGAGCTTGGAATAATTCAGTAAAATGGATTAGTTCCTATCAGACTATGTGTTAGCCTATGGCCCTAGTCAGCGGTATAAGGGTGGACGGTGCTATAAGGGAGGCAGCATATTGCATTATTTTTGGATATATTAAATGATATTAGTATATTGTTGGGGAAAAAAATGAAATTGAATTGAATGTGTCAAATCCGTGATTTTTAATATATTTATATACACACATATAAACAGATTTTTGGTTTATCATATATGATTTGCTTGTATAGGTTAGAATTTCAGTAATTACTGAGACGTTTGATCTCACCCCCTATATTAACAATTTTCAGGCGAAAGATCTAGTAGGAATCAAGGGAAGACACCAATGGAGTAAGCCGTGAAAGCTTTTGTGCTCCTCAAGCACATGCTTTGTTATATTTTTATTTGCCATGATTATAAGACTTTAATAGTTTATGTTAAGTTATGTTAGAAATGTTTTAAAATTTTGACTTGTTTACAATATTAAAAATATGTATGGACTTTTAAATTAAATATTTTATTGCGTATATTGATATAATTATGTGAGGTGTTGCAGAAATCTTCTCTCGAAACTTTGAAAATGTGTCATATAAAGGAGATATTTACAGATATGGAATGCTACTACTGGAAATGATTGGTGGGAGGAAAAATGTTGACACTAATCCAGAAACCTTACAAGTGTTATACCCAGAATGGATCCATAGTTTGATGGAAGGAAGTGATATAAGTATCCACATAGAAGATGAAGATGACATTAAGATTGCAAGAAAATTAGCAATTGTGGGACTTTGGTGCATTCAATGGCATCCAATAAATCGTCCTTCCATGAAGACCATTATTCAAATGTTGGACGGAGAGGTTGATAAATTAAAGGTGCCTCCTCCTACTCCATTTGACTTTGCCACTTCAACTAATACGAGTACCATAATTCCTACGAGACACTTGAATTTAGAGTTCGAAGTGATTCATGAATTCGAATAAATACTTGGATGTGTATGAATACATGTAATTTTTATTTTTATTGAGAGTATTTTGGGAGGCTTATAATATTATTTTCATGTTTATCCATAGATGAAATCAATTATTATCTATTTCCATTACATGTGCAAATTGGTGCTTTTTGTTTAATACTATCTCCTGTCTTTAATATAAGAGTGAGTTGACTAATTTAAGTATATTAATTATTAAAGCAATTAGATAAGTTTGTTATCTATAATAAATAGGTGTTATCTTTTCTAAAATACCCTTACTAATAATGTGTATTGACTACAACTACTATAAGGACTATATTGAGAAAAAATTAATAAATATAAGAGACAAAGTAAATTAAAATTTTATATTTAAGACCAAATTATTATATTAATGTTGGGGATATTAATAAAAGGGTTAAGATGCATATAGCACTTAGAAAAAAATTTTAAAGTATATATAGCATCATAAAATAATTTACGGTGGAATTTGACCTCTGAAATTTTAAAATTCGAGCAATCTCACCCGTGTTAAACAGCCCCCAGCCATCCGTTAACTCCCCCCTGGATTTTTTCGTCCGTATTCTTTCACGAATGTTGCCAGGCTGTTGAAGATGGATCTGTCATCCGGCGTGAATCGACTGTGTCTGATGAGGAAGGAGACGATGGAAAGGAAAAGCGACAACAGATATGGATCAGAAATGGAATACAATGGGGAAGAAGCAAGAAGCAGAACGATGAAATCTTGAATTAGGAAGGGACTCCTTGAAAGAGCTATGATCCTATGAGGGAATGAGCATGGGCGATCTGAATAGAGACGCCATTAATTAAAAGCACATATGCTAACGTGTTCTCATCATCAGTTTCTATACGATGACTTTTTCCCCATTTTACCTTTTTACCATCTTCAATAAAAGAAGGGCATAGCCATAACACAAGCACTGCCAAAACATGATCACCTCCCTACTTTCATTGGACGGTCTAGGTTGTATTATACTACCTCTAGTTCTAATTATAAGAGCTAGTTAACTAATTTGAGGAGATTAAAGAAACAAGTTAAATTAGTTATTTGTAATACATATGTGTTATCTTTCCTAAAATATCCTTACTAATCAAATATAGTAGCTAGAACTACCATTATTAGAAGGACTATCTTGAAAAAAAAATACATAAATATGAGAGACAAAATGGATTGAGATCTTATATTTAGAACCAAAATAAAAGTCAAACAAGGTCTTATATTAAGGACCGGAGGTAGTATTACCTTTGATGATTAATATAAGAACTAGTTTGACTTTTAATTTAACCTTAAATATAAAACTCTAATCCATTTTGTCTCTCATATTTATTTATTTTTTCTAAAGTAATTTTTGTAGTAGTTAAACATATTAAATGTTCAATCAAATGGTAGTTTTAACTAATATATGATTAGTAACGGTATTTTAGAAAAAAACACCACCTAATTATTACAAATAACTAACTTAACAAACTTTGTTAATCTAACTAGTTAACTAACTCTTATATTAAAAACAGAAGGTAGTAGTGTTGAGGACATGTTACTGAACGAGAACTCTTTTGGGAGACCAGTTATCCATTGACTTGGAAAACAATACCCGTTTTTATAACTTCTAAATTCTCTCTAATATTATTCCCTTCATTTATATCCAACTGTGGAGGTCTATTTTTGTAGACGAGTCTTCTTCCCAAATTATACACGCAACTCAAAAGGCTTATTTATGCCTACTTATAGGATGGGATGGGTTTTTGGTCCTGTATCTTGTCCTTGTTTCAAATTTTTTTCTTTATAAACCAATGTAATTTAGGTTTAGATTTTTTTTATATTGTAATTTTTATTTTTTATTAGACTTCCGAAGATAAAACACTAAAAAAATATATTATATACAAAGCTCAATTATACAATGTAAAAAAGTTGTAAAAACAATATTATAAAAAGAGAATTACCATAAAAAAACACTATGTAATAATTTTATGAATTATTTTATTAAGAAATGAGATTTGATCGAGATAATATTATAATTTAATAGCTGAAAACCACTATAAAAATAATTATTCTTCAAAAAAGAATGGAACAATCCGATAAAAATTATTAATACGTAATTTTTTTTAAAAAAAACTCTAGGACGGGATAGGACAAGCCCGTCGTATATCCCGTTCCATCCTGGTTACTATAGTGGTCCCATCCCGAATTTTTTTTGTCCTATGCCGAATTAATTAGAATGGTCGAGACGGAACAAATTGAACACTCTCAAGCTTATTATTGATTTGAAACGTTTATTTTACCTCTTTTTTATTTTCTTTTCTCCATATTAATTAGTCCTAGATAAATTTTATATTTGAAATGTTTTATGGTGAAGTTACTTCGTACTAGTCGTTATGTCAATGATTTGTGTGTGTGTGTGTGTGTTTTCATTGCTGCCAGGTGAGGAGATTCACTACTTTAGCTCATATTTTGTCACTAGAGCAATTAACTGATTAGTGGTTAATATGCAAATTCATCCATAAATATTTTCATCATTTCACAATAAAATATGGTCAGGACTCAGAACTGCTGCAAAATCTGACATAATTAGAATGAGCAGCATGAGCAGTCAATTCTGATGCCAAAATTCTGGTTAAAAAAAAAATTCTGATGCCAAAAAAAATAAAAAATAAATAAGCAGTCAATCCCCCCCCCCCAAAATCTCTTTATCAATTTTTATGACTTTCTCATCGAACATGTTTGATAACTGAATTGTAATCGCCTCATTTAATTGGGTTTAATTTTCAATCAATTAGCATCATGTGGAAAATTAGAGACACTTGTTTACCTCACCGTGTTGTTCACGTTGATGAATTTTTGCAAACTAACACCTCCTGTCTTTAATATAAAAGTATGTTTAATATTCAATTTACTTTTAAATATAACATTCTAATTTATTTTGTCTTTTATATTTATCTATTTTTTTAAGATAGTCTTTATAATATTTGCATATATTAAGGTTTTATCAAATGTTAGTTTTTGCTAATACATATTATTAGTAAAAATATTTTTGAGAAAATAACACTTATTTATTACAAATAACTAACTTAACTAGTTTTTTTTATTCTACTTAAATTAGTTAATTAACTCTTAGGTCAAAGATATGAAATAGTACGATAACTTTTTAAGACCTTTTCATCTCTACGCAGCTGCAGAGAAAATGACAAATAGAGATCATGAAATGAAATTAAACACAAACAAGGATCCCAAAATTTTAGAAATAACCGTCGAAAATCTTAATGGGTTTTTGCCAAAAATAAAAATAAAAATTTAATATGCAAAAATACCTATTCACATTTTTCAAAATATGCCTCACATCATATAATTCTCTCATGTGCAATTTTATCATTTGATAGGTAGTTTTGTATCTTAAAATAAAATGTGGCATGATGAAAATGCTCTCCCTACCTCTCCCCTTTGCTGCTGCGGACGACCTTTTTTTTTCCGGTTTTTTGCCGGCCAAAGGTTGAAATTCTATAATAGTATTACTTGTCATCTTTAACATAAGAGTTAGATATATAATTAATTTATGAATATTAAAAAATAGTTAAGTTAGTTATTTGTAATAAATAGTTGTTCTATTCTCTAAAATGTCTTTATTAATCATGTGTATTGGCACTAGTTTTTAATGAAACTTGTAACATGTGCAATCAATATAAGGATTATTTTAGGAAAAATAATAAATGTGTGAGATAAAGTAAATTGAGATTTTATATTTAAGAGTGAATTGAATTTTTAACTAGATCTTATACTAAGCACATGAGATAGTATTCTAGTGGTAGTGTGGCTTCAAAATTCCTACAAGTTTTTTTTCTAAAACAAAAAAAAATTACAACCGGAGCTGCTGAAAACTTCACAAAAAACGCTTTGGTTTTGGCAAAGTATGAGGCAAGAATCATTGCGAAGGCAACGGAGAGGCCATGGATAAATTTTTATGGGTTGGTCCATTATGGGGCACATTTTTGGGCATTCAGTTTCTAAATGGGTCACAAAGTGAATGACAAAAACTGAAAAAGAGGAATTGGTTTTTGGTTTGGGAAAATGACAGATAAAGAAGGTGGAATTCATGAAATTCCAGTTTGGGAAGCTAAGAAAATCTAAGGACAGAGAGGGAAGTCCTTTCCAAATTGGAATTTTGAAATTCAGTGAAATGACAAAAATGCCCTTTGTCTTTTTTTTTTTTAAAAAAAACTCAGCCCCTCACCAGCCGCCAGCGCCGGCCATCGGTGTGGTGGCTGCCGGTGGAGTTTTTTTTGTAACAGTGTTTTTTTTTTGTGTGGGAGAATATTGCAAGAAATGGTGGGGGTGGGATTTGATCCCACAACCTCTTGGTCATTTGGGTCAACAAAACGGTAGATAACCATTGAGCCATCAAAGACTTGTTAACTTTATAATGCAAACAAAAATATAAGTTGACTCTTTTACTATGACTTCAGCCCGTGACAACAATTTACCTGAGGATAACAAGTCTTAACTGAGAAATAACAAATCTAAATTTGATATTAACAAAACAACTTTTCCTTATACATAACAAGAAATAGCATGTACATTAATTAAAAATGAAAATAATTTATTTGAAAATGACTCGTCTTTATTGGAAAATGACACGTTTAAACGTGAGATTAACAATATGCCTTTTCCTGATACATAACAAGAAGTAGCATGTACATTAATTAAAAATGACAATAACTTATTTGAAAATGACACATCTTTACTGGAAAATAACAAGTCTAAACTTGAGATTAATAATATGTCTTCTCTTGATACATAATCTAAACATGAGAATACATAATCTAAATTTGATATTAACAATGTGTCTTCACTGGAAAATGACACGTCTTTTTGTTGGAACCCCCTCTTTTTTTTTAATTAAAAAATGGGTTAGTTGTCCAATAAAAAGTAACAATAATAGCAGTATTAGTTGTCTTCTCCTGATTCATTTTCCAGTGAAAACACATTGTTAATCTCAAATTTAGATTATGTATTCTCATGTTTAGATTATGTATCAAGAGAAGACACATTATTAATCTCAAGTTTAGACTTGTTATTTTCTAGTAAAGATGTGTCATTTTCAAATAAGTTATTGTCATTTTTAATTAATGTACATGCTTCTTCTTGTTATGTATCAGGAAAAGGCATATTGTTAATCTCATGTTTAAACGTGTCATTTTCCAATAAAGACGAGTCATTTTCAAATAAATTATTTCCATTTTTAATTAATGTACATGCTATTTTTTGTTATGTATCAGGAAAAGTTGCTTTGTTAATATCAAATTTAGACTTGTTATTTCTCAGTTAAGACTTGTCATCCTCAGGTAAATTGTTGTGTAACGGGCTGAAGTCACAGTAAAAGAGTTAACTTATATTTTTGTTTGCATTATAAAGTTAACAAGTCTTTGATGGCCCAATGGTTATCTATCGTTTTGTTGGCCCAAATGACCAAGAGGTTGTGGGATCAAATCCCACACCCACCATTTCTTGCAATATTTTCCCACAAAAAAAAAAACACTGTTACAAAAAAAACTCCACCGACAGCCACCACACCGGTGGCCGGCGGCGGCTGCTGGCTGCCGGCGGCCGGTGAGGGGCTGGGTTTTTTTAAAAAAAAAAAAGACAAAGGGCATTTTTGTCATTTCACTGAATTTCAAAATTTCAATTTGGGAAGGACTTCACTCTCTGTCCTTAGATTTCCTTAGCTTCCCAAACTGGAATTTCATGAATTCCACCTTCTTTATCTGTCATTTTCCCTTTTGGTTTCCTTTTCGACAAGGAATTGGTTCTTGTATTATGAAAAAGAAAATGTGACTATTGATGAGATTTAGTGACGGCATTTAATTAGTGGCAGAATTTTCAATAATTTTTTTGTCAGTAATAAACTGTTTTCTTTTGTAGTGTTGGTTTCATCCATATGTATTAGTATAATTAATTTGAAAAACCAAATATTAAAACTATATGATCATTATTTCGGAAGTTTTAACCCTCGAAAAGAGAGCCAATTATTTCTGAAGTTTCTAACGACAATTCATTAGAAAAATTGCACACAAAAATGTTAAACCTCATAATGTGTGTGCTTGTGTATGTTAGCAACGTCAAATACAAAGGCAATGCAAATAAGTAGTTAGACAGAAATATCTATTTCAATTGAAGATTTTGATCGATGATTATTGCTTCACAGATATATATTACATTGCACATTATGAGCTTGAAAGAGAATAGTAGTCTCTGCGTTGCGCATATCGCACATCATTACTAATAATGAAAGCAAGATGCTGAATTACTAAGGCAAAACCCAAATCACAATAACTAAATAGTTCCATCAAATACAAATAAGATAAGTCCAAACTTTGAATAGGTACCAGCTATGACCCCCTCTTTTCAATTGCATATTAATTTCTATTACTTGTGCCCTCACCTAGATTGTTATGAGAATGTCCAGAAGTAGTGGATATTGTTTGGTCAGTGTCGGACATGTGATCCGCTAAAACTGTCTCATTTGGGTACAGGGAAGGTTTTGGGGGCATTTCAAGACTTTCCACATCATTTGCTTCTAACATTTCTATCACTTTGCTCATTGAAGGACGATCAATAGGTTTTAGCTGTATACACCAGAGTGCTATTATGATCATTTTCTTTGCTAAATCCTTTTCTTCTTTTGTCAGATCCTCCATTGCTATGTCTTTATCATCATCCAGCGGATCATAAATTCACAAGGGAAAGTAAAGTTGGCTTGAACATTCTGCATGTGGGTTCAAGTTTCTTCTTCTCCCGGCCATTTCCATTAAAAGCATTCCAAAACTATAAACATCTGCCTTATAAGACACTCCTCCAATATTCTTGTAGAACAATTCAGGAGCCATGTATCCTATTGTACCTCTCGCTGCAGTCAAAGTGACAACACTATCATCAACAGCATATAATCTTGCCAGCCCAAAATCCGAAATATTTGGAGTGAAGCTATCATCAAGAAGAATGTTATGAGGTTTGATATCAAAATGCAATATTTGCATGTCACAACCATGATGAAGATAAGCAATCCCACAAGCCACCCCTAAAGATATCTCATATATTTTGTGATAACCCAAGGAGATGCTTTCTTCTTTGGAAAAAATATATTTGTCCAAAGACCCTTTACACATAAATTCATAGATAAGAGCACGCTTTGTTCCTTCTAGACAAAACCCAACAAGGTGTACCACATTAAAATGGTGAATCCTCCCAATTGTTGCCACTTCATTGATAAATTCTTGGCCATCCGCTTTGGATTTGCCCAATATTTTGATAGCAACTTCGGGTCCACTCCTTAGCTTCCCTTTGTAAACAGTGCCAAAGCCACCTTCACCTAACTTTTTCTTGAAACCTTGGGTCATTGTCTTCAAATCCTTGTAAGAGTACCTTATTGGAATGAGGTTATGAAGTCGTATAAAATCTTCGATGTCTTCATATATTGATAAATGTCTCCTATGACATTTATAAAGCAATAGCGGAAATAGGAATATGATGCCAAATAAAAATCTCGTTGTGATGATTGGCAAAACAACTCTTCCAGTAGCTATTCCTAATGTGATTGCAACATTTGTTAGATCAACATGATTGTCAATATAGCGAGGGTCAGTAGTCCAGTTCATATAGCGAGGGTAAGTAGTCCAGTTCACTATTTGCCGAAATCCTGCAAATATGTAGTTTCATAAATATTAGATGTTTGGTTATTCAAATAAAGATGACTACACCTGGATCAAATATTTCATTTTTTCATTATAGACTACATTATGAATATTTCTTCTAGAGGTCAAGAATATTTTACAATAATCATAAATTACGTAACTGTGTTGCTTAAAAATAGAGCACCTTTTCATTTTCCTTCACTCTGTTTTAAATAGATATATAAAAAGAGGGGTAACCATGATGGTGATGAGCATATATATAGCTAATTACCAGACACATAAATATTTTGCAAATAAAGTAAGGGCTTATCATCAAATAAAGTAAGGACTAACTCAAGTAGTGAGAAAGGTGGGAATAGGATGGAAAATATCGTTTAATCCTCATGATGTAACCCCAAAAAAAATGACTAGCTATATTGTTTTAGTTAATTCATTATTAGTTTAATTTAATATATTAATTATTCGTTTTTAAAACTTTGAAACAAAGTTATAGGCAAATATGGAATAAATTAAAAGATTATAAATCAAAACAAATTAGATAGTTTGGCAAAAAAAAAAAAAACAAATTAGATAGAATCTTACCTTTATAAATTCCATAGAGGTAATCTGCAAGAAAATTTAACAGAATAAGTCAACAATGTCAAGGGTGGCTATAAAAGTAAATAGCAACAAAAAAACGAACGTTGTTGTAGGTGAGAAGATTTTGTTTCGTAGAATACTCCAACTTACCTTTTTCGTTTTGTTTTTTCTTTCCAGCCCAACTTATCTGTTTTTTTTTATAATTATTATAGACTATTTTCTTTTTAAATTTACAAAACTACTTTTTTTTTTTTTTGCAGAAAGAACAAAACTATTGTTTATATTTTAAATAACACCTCACACCCATAAATTTATTTGTCATTTTAAACAAATATCAAAGTTGGTCCATTTTCAAACACCATATCCAAAAAGTCAATCTGAGCTAATCCAACGTTTTTGTTTTTATTTTTATGGAGAGCATGATCTTATGTTGTTCAGCAAAAATAGTTGAGTTTTTTTAATTTTAACATATGAATAATTCATTTTAATCTCTCAATGTCATCTTTTTCCCTCTTTTATTGAAACAAATTTGTAAAGGCAGCCTTAATGGATGATTCTTTTAGCAAAAGTAGCCTTAATGAAAGATTTAAAGGAAAAATACTATAAAATACCTGTTAAATTTCAAAATGATACATAGATAATGCTGACTATTTCTATAAAGATTTTTACAGGTCAAATTTACTTTTTTATCATTTTAAAATTAAACGGGTATTTTTTTATATCATTTTTCTTAATTTAAAAGGAGGTTATATTTGAAGCGTACCCGAACTAAACTAAACATTAATAGTAAACTATACCTTCTGCAAATATGCGCAACCTTGACAATGGTGCTACGTCACAAAAACCGAAGAAGATTAAAAGATAAATAAATAACTTTAATAAGCGAACTCCGGGGGAAAAAACATAACATAAACATATAATATTAGCAATATTAACACAAACTGACCAAGGGAGGAAGTAATTTCTATTTAGTTTTAAAAAAATAAAGGGATGACACAAAATCAAATAGAACCTTTCACTCTCTTTAAATGAAGAAAGAAAATAGATGAAAAAATAATAAACTTCTTATATAAACTTTTTCTTTAAAAAAAAAATAATATCCTCTCTATATATATACAGTTTATTAGGTTTATAATATATTACTTCCGGTTTTTAAGATAAGAGTTAATTGACTAATTTGAGTAGATTAAAAAAAACTAGTTAAGTATTATTTATAATAAATAGATTTTTAAAAAAATATCCTTACTAATCAAGTGTATTGGTTAGAACTATTATTATTACAAAGACTATCTCCGAAAAAAATAAATAAATATGAGAGGTAAAGTGAATTGAAATCTTATATTTAGAATCAAAATAAAAGTTAAATAAGCTCTTGTATTAAGGATCGAAAGTAATAAAACATTAGTTAGGCTTTTCGCAAATAAAAAAAATATTAATTAAGTCATTAAATATATTTTAAATTAATAAAATTATATATTTTGTCCTCATGATTGGAAAATCCCCTTCCCCTTCCCCTTCCCCTTCCCCTTCCCCTGTTCTCTTTGTAACAAAGAATAAAAGTAAAAAACTATCATGAATTACTTTGTTGAGCTCTTATATTTCAAGCCAAACTTTTCAAACTGGAGTATGTGCGCGTGTAGATATTCTGTAAATGTGTGAGAAGCTTGAATGTATGATGATAAGGGAAAAGTGACTTACGACAACCGGCGTTATATATGGCCCTGTGACCATAGCAATCAGCTTGACGACATTGGAAAGTTTGAGCATCACGGTGGAAACTGCAACTATCGTAATCGAAACAAGAAATAGCCTCACAACCGTGGTGAAACCAGTTCACCCAAGAAACTTCAAATCCATAGGAAAGCACGCTGTGGATATCGGAATAGGACTTGGCTCCTCCGCGTAGCAATAATGAGTCCCAATCTGAGCTAATGGCGGCCACAAGTTTCACTCGACACCCTGATTTCCAGTCCTTACCCAGTAAGTCTCCAGCAACAGCATACACATGGCCTTCTCCTTTTTCTCTGGACTCCCAACTCACGCAGGGAGACGTATCCACGTACGCCGCGTCATCCCTAACTGGATCGCTGCACTTCATGTACACCATGTGTTTGAATATAGTTTCTGATTCAGGGTGATCGATACAGGCAAAGTCGTCGAAGGAGCTGAAATTGGATTGGGATAGGAAATAACGAGGAAGGGAGGAGCAATCGCCCTCCTGAATGCCAGGATCTACGAGTCGGATTGTGAAGTTTTCGTAGTTGATTCCCAGCACTCTGTATGCTCCATTGTACAGATGAAGGAGAGTGACGTTGTTTTCGCAGGCTAACTCGAATTTGAGGTCGCCGCAGGAGGGTGGGTCATCTCGTAGTCGAAATGGATATGAGATATTTGTGATAATGCCGCACCGAGATGGACTACAGGATTTGTTCTGAAATTGATTACTGAGAACTGCATCCGTTCGAAGCAGAGTGAACCACACTAAATACCAACACCACGAGCCTTTCTCTCTGGCCATCTCTCACAATGACATGTAGCCGCTTGTCTTCTGATTTCTGAACTCTGAGCCTCGCCGTTCACTCCATGACTTTTCTTCTCAACTCAATTCCATAGTATTTATGTATTTATAATACTATGCGAGTAAGCTTTCTTTTCTCTACGCCAAGACCTTCTTTTTTTTTTGTTTTTAGGAAAACTATATTGGAGGTACCTGTATTTTTTTTTTTAATTTTTAATTTGGTACCTATGTGTTTTTTGTTCTTAACTAAACCTTTAATTTTGCTCAATTAACATCATTAATCCTTATATAAAGACTAAAAATACCAATAGAACAAAGTTATAATAGCTAATATTGCTAAAAAAAATAAAATTAAATGTTTAATTAAGAGAAAAAAACACATAGGTACCAAATTAAAAATTAAGAAAAAGTAGAGGTACCTATGATATGGTTTTCCCCTTTTTTTTTTCCTGCCCTTTTTGCCAAATTGATTTGCAACATCTGTTTGACTGGGTGATTAAAGTTTTGAGGGCCCACGAGGCACGTCTCTGACTTCAAGGAACACACAAAAGTATTTACGGATAGCCCACCACAGGATTTGAACTAAATATGAGTCAAATCCTTGCGAGTAACCAACTAATATTTTCGTTGGCTAAAAAATTAAGAAAAATTGATGTCTAAATCAGTCCAAATTTGTTCCTATAAAGTAGCAGAGAACACGGCTATCATTTTGAATGAAATTACTTCATACTTGTGTAGAGAGAACTCTGAGTCCAACTTTTAGATTGGGCAGAGATACAAAAAACTTTGACTGCAATGTTTTCTTATCACAGATTTTCTTGGTTGTTGATGGTGCAGGTATTGGTCTCGCTGATGAATCTGGGGGATGCTCATGAAAGTGTTCCCTTTCATCTCGTGCAAGTTACAAATGAAACCGTGACGATGGTTGAGTTCCCGACAGTACCAGCTCTCAAAGGAGCAAGCTTCTACGTCTCATCGATAGACTATGAGTCCCGCATCTTAGAAATATATGAAAGTGGAGATTGTCCTCCCAGATTCTTTCTACAACGTCTCTACAATTCATCCATTTATCCTTTCCAATTTGATTATCCCGACATGCCGTCCAATCTTACTTTCTTAGATTGCTCTTCGTTTGCGTTGAGCTCATTCTGTTCACCTAATATGAGTACTTCCGACTGCTTCTGCCCAATTTATGCTGTTAGCTCTGAAGATAGTGTCTTGGCTGTGGACGGGGACCAACTAATTTACTGCACTTCGGTGTTTCAATTAGTTTCACCCATACCCGCAGGAGAACTTACATTTGGCATCTTGAGACTCAGATGGCCTAAAGCAGACGTTGAAAAGCACAAAACCAGCAAGATTCTCACGGTTGCTTTACCATCCACAGGTGACAATAATTGAATTTGCCTATGCTCTATTGTCGTTAATTTCGTTTTTTGGACGTTCATTGGATTGAATGGAATGTTCATTTGTATGCTTTGTGTATAGGTCCCCTTGTGCTCGTGTTGCTGTTCATTTTTGGCTTTTACATATATCACTTCTTCAAAAAGATAGATGATTAAGCAAGACTGGAAAAGTTTATCGACGATTACAGGGCACTCAAGCCCACTAGATTCTCTTATGCTGACCTTATGAGAATCACAAAGCATTTCAAGAAAAAATTAGGTGAAGGAGCTCATGGAACAGTCTCAAAGGTCAGTTATCTACTGATATTGAAGTGGCTGTAAAGGTACTCAATCATTCAGAAACCGATGGTAAAGACTTCAATAATGAAGTGGGCACGATGGGTAAAATTCATCACATCAATGTTGTCCGATTGTTGGGCTTTTGTGCTGATGGATTCCACCGTGCTCTTGTTTATGACTTCTTCCCAAATGGTTGCCTCCAAAAGTTCATATCTACCCCAGACAACAAAGAACATTTCCTTGGATGGATGAAGCTGCAAGAAATAGCTCTTGCCATAGCTAAAAGGATTGAATACCTTCACCAAGGTTGTGATTATCGAATTCTTCATTTTGACATCAATCCTTATAATATGCTATTAGATCACAATTTCACTCCCAAAATTTCTGATTTTGGTCTAGCTAAATTGTGTTCTAAAAATCAAAGTACGGTGTCGATGACAGCAGCAAAAGGAACTTTAGGCTACATTGCACCTGAAGTTTTCTCTCGAAATTTTGAAAATGTGTCATACAAATAAGACATTTATAATTATGGAATGTTACTGCTAGAAATGGTTGGTGGGAGAAAAAAATATTGACGCAAATCAAGAAACTTTTAAGGTTATGTTCCCAGGATAGATACATAATTTCATTGAAGGGAGAGATATAAATATCTACATTGAAGATGGTGATGAAGTTAAAATTGCAAAGAAGCCAGCAATTATAGGACTTTGGTGTATTCAGTGGCATCCAACAAATCGCCCTTCCATGAAAATGGTGATACAAATGTTGGAAGGAGAAGTTGATAAATTGAAAATGCCTCCCATTCCATTTGACTTTGCTACTTCAAGCAATACAGGTGCCATTATTCCACCAAGACATTTGAATTTTGAGTTGGAAGTGATCCATGAGTTACAATAAATGCACACCCCCACACACACATATATGGTAGGTTTAGAGAGAGAGAGATATATATATATATATATATATATTACTTTTGTTGACAATAATTTGCAAGATTTGTAATGTAAGATTTGAAGTCCATTCCATAATGGATCTTTTTATCATGAAAGAATAGCAATTTATGTTTTCTGTTTCGCATAGTAATGTTTTTCGTATCATCGTCAAATTAAAGTAATGGATAAAATTAATATAATCATGTTTATAGTAAGAGTTCGTTCTGTTTTTTCTCTTGTTTAATATTTAGCTCCCCGTTAGGATGATTAGAATTTTAAAGACATTTACTCAGACTTCGTCTTCGAATTGTGCAATAGATTATTTTTCAAATGACTCTTTCTATGAAAACACGATTTTTTTTTATATTCACTTGTTGGAGTCAGCAGTTTTCTTGTATAAATCAATATATATATGTACAACACAATTCATATTACATCGCATTATTTTAAACTTATAACTAATGTCACTTATTCAAGGAACAAAAAACCGGATCAGGTATTAAATCGGTCGAAATAGTGGGTTAAGGGTTAATTGGTCAGGTCAGGGTTGAACCGGAGTCAGACCGGTAATTATTTTTAAAAAAATAATTTAGGTAAAATTTCAAAAATATTCATTTTTTATTAAAAAATATTTTAATAAAAATAACATTTAGAAGTATCCCATTAAGTGAACATAAGGAGCGGATGACTAGGCTTTGGAAAACGAAAAAGGAAGATACAAGTACTCATAGTGCCTGCAACACGTTACCTAAATCGCCCTCTAAATTCGTGAAGGCGCTAATTAATGCCTGCAACCGGAAATAGAGTACTCATAGTGCCCTTCCCTTCTGGTATTAATGCCTTTCCGCCTTCTCATTTTCATTTCAAATCCTAGGACTATGGCTTTATCGGAGCTCCTTCCTCTCTCAATTTACTGATCTTCATCCCACACAACAAAACTCAAGTGCTCAACTTTTGGAGCATATTCTCTTCCCTCTTCCATGCTCTCTACCTTTTAAAAGAAGTTTTTCACTTCATTTTTTATTATGATTTTTCAGGAGTTTTCTCATAAGTTATTTTTTATCTCTTCCTCTATTTTCCTTCTCTTCTTTCTCTCCCTCTTTCTCCATTTTTTAGATGGACTTTCTTCTTATTTCCCCATTTTGGTCTGGGGTTTGGTCGGGAGGAAGGGAGGGACCGAGGGAATTGCTCCAATGCTGTTGTTTGATTTAATTTTTTTTCCTTTTAAGCATTAGACGACGTCGTTTTGGACTTGGGGAGGGGAAAAATATTAAACCGGTTAAACCCCCCAAAACGAGCAGTTGACCGATTTAATGCCGGCTTGACCGGTTACTTTCCGATTCAACAGGTGATCGGTTTTCTACTTAAACCATACCAGACTTTAGACTGGCTCACCGGTTTTCCGGTTGAACCGGCTAGTCCGGTCTGGTTTTTTTCTTTCCTTGCACTTATTGCATTCTTTAAATTCAATGTAGCACTTAGACGGTAGGGAAAAAAATTTTAAATTAATGCTCAAGGTCCCACCTAATAATCAAGTACTCCCTCCAGTTCCATAGTATGATTAAAAAGTAGGTTAGAAAAAAATTATGATTCAAAGTATAAGATATTGTCAGGATAATTAATACAATTTTTTATTTTTATTCTTAGTAAATATAGGTGAGGGATGAGAAATATGAGAGATAATAAAAGTGTACCATTAAAAGTAATTTTATTTTTTTTTAGGTGTAAAATTGAAAAAAAAATTATCCTTTAATGACTAAAATTCTATTTATTAGTATATGAGAACAATTAACCGACTTTTTATATCATGAACTGGAAGAAGCAGAAGCTTATACATAAATCACAAGAGCATAATTCAAACAACACGTTTAATTATACTCTAATTTTTGGAGATGTAAGATTATCTCTTTGAATTTCTAGAGAACTTATTTAGTAAAAAAGCTAGTCTTATAGGACTCAAGAATAAAAAAGCCAACCCATTTTAGCCCGCTTATACTTTTATTATTATCAATATATTTATATAATTATGGATCAGTTTTTTATGGTCAAGTCTTAATCTGAAACAAGATAATTGAAAAGAATTAGATATTTTGGATTAATAGAAGAACAATTAAAATCAATTTACAATTCTTTTAACAATGCTAGTTGATACTTAAAGCGTTTCAATCATTATAGTAGCTAGTAAATCTTCTTTTATTATCGATTCACATGTCTTAACAAAATACAAAAATTTCTTATTCTAACAAATATTCATACTTTCATTTATACTCATAACTACTGCATAGTTTTACTGTAGATAAAGGTGATGAAGACAAAAACTTGATATTTTTATCATTAAAGAAGAGCCAACTTGTAGTAAAGAACAATTAAATATTGTTGATCTTGATCATAATAAGGAGGATGAAGATATGTTAATATTGTTAATCTTTAGTTGCTTGGTTTTAATCTTTTTACTTTCTTTGTTGCATTTGGTTTTGGCTTTTTTTTTGGGTTTGAACAATAGGTTATTGGTGTTTAATGTTTTTTCTATATGTCATTAGTTTCTTTTATTAAAATTTTTAATTTGAATAAAAAAATTTAGAAGTTTTATTGATTTTTTTTTTATTTCAAAATAATTAAAAATAATTTAAATTTTAAAAAATAATATAAAAAGGCTAGCCTTTTTAGACCTTGAACCTACATACGCAAAGGCCGACTTTTAATAATTACATAATTTCAAGGTATGTGGCATGTGAGTTTTAAAGGGAAGGCGCTTTACACCCTAACACTTATTTACAGCTTTACCAAATATTCAAGCAATGTTGAAAGTCATGAACATATGCTTGTTTTGTAAGGAGGTGTTTAGGAAGTGTTGGAAGCACCTTAAAAAATTATTTCTACGTAAGTTGAAATAAAACTCTTCTCACATATTTATTTTTAATTATATAAAATTAGTTTTAGAATCATGATTTAGTTTTCATCCAAACACTCCTTAAATTTAAAAATATATTTCTATTGTGATAGGTATGATTTTTTCATCGTGGAAAATTTGACATAATTGTTTTCATCGTCCTCATCCAATATCATGACTTTTTTTATGGATTCCAATTTTATTTATATTTCTTGTTAAAAATCATGAGTTTTTTTTTTTAAATTTCTAGCTTGACTTACAACTCTTATGAGCGTATTTAGGGGGCAAAACTTTTCAACCAAATCTCACCATCGCGTGGAAAAACAGAGACATTTGTTTAACATTTTGGCGGCTTTTCAAAGTGATAATTGAACCTTTTGAATATTTTGTCTATCTCATTTAATTTCTAATTTAGGGGGTGTTTGGATATCTTGAAAAGTGCTTCTCAAAAGCATTTTTCTGCAAATCGAGATAAACTCCTCTACATATTTACCTCATAGACCGTAAAATCACTTCTGAAACTATTGTTTGATTTCTATCTAAACACTCCCTTACTCTATTTTGTAGGTCTAGACGTCTCTTTCTTGAGGGTCGAGTATTCTACACACGATTTGGAAAGCTTGGCATATTATTGATATTCTCTTTGTTGTCCAGTATCATAAATTCTTGTGTCCCCAAGTTTTACG
This sequence comes from Neltuma alba, assembly GCF_004799145.2. NCBI lineage: Eukaryota > Viridiplantae > Streptophyta > Magnoliopsida > Fabales > Fabaceae > Neltuma > Neltuma alba. The sequence continues at coordinate 200,160 of NW_021633478.1, forward strand.
CAATATTATGGTCCCTTTGTAACTTATAGTTGTTGAGGGTCGCATCTTGCACACCACAAGTTTTCCACCAAAATGTACGTAGGTGATATAAAATATATTTATACATATAAAATATTTTTTCAAGCATACATAGTACGTCATTATCATCCTTACATTAGGGAGCCCGTGAGATTTATAAATTTAAGTGGCTGTTCGTCTTTTAAGATTAAGCCTCATCACATATATTGAAAAATATAATAGATATACATAATTATATAAAGCATATATTTATATATGTGCTTTATATATATAATTTTAACTTTTGTTGAGAATAATCTGAAAGATTTGTAATGTAAGATTTCAAGTTCATTCCATAAATGAATCCTTTAATTATCCATGTAGCCACTTATGTTTTCTGTTTCGCATGGTAATATTTTTCAGATCATTGTCAAATTAGAGTAATTGATAAACTTATTGTCTGTGGTAAGATTTCTTTCTCTTTTCCTCTTCTTTAACTTTTCGCCATATACGAACTTAGGATGATTTGAATCTTAAAATCATTCATCCAGAAGCTTCATCTTTTGAATTGAGTAATAACATGCTCAAATTACTATTTCTATAATAAAATCAATTGTTTGTTGTAATATTCGCTCGTTGGACTTGGCAGTTTTAATTTTTTGGGTAAATCGATACAACACAATTGGTGTTACGTCGCATTATTTAAAAATTATAAATAGTGTTACTACTCATTTCTTTAAATTCAATGTAATGAACGCTTAAGGTCTTACTCAAATAATCAAGTAGAAACCTATGCATAAAGCACACAAGCGCATAATTCACACAAAGTTTCATTGTGCTCTAATTTTTTGAGCTATATCATTATCTCTCTTTTAATTTTTTTTTTCATTTTACTTTGTGGAGAACTTATCCAGTAAACGGATATATTCTGTCAAATATAGAATATACAAAGGAATTAGAGGTATAGTCATTTGCTTCCATAGTCATTAGTCAAAGTTATAATTAACTTTGATGGATCTAATTTAATTCTCTTTGGGGTCAACTTTATCATTAATCAATGTGGAAAATGTGACATAGCTATTTTAATTGTCCTCATCCAATATCATGACTTTTTTATACGATACAAGAGGGAAATCACCAGATTCCAATTTCATTTATATTTATTGCTGAAAGTTATGATTTTTTCCCCTTATATTTTCATCTTGACTTGCAAGAGGATCTGATGAGCGTATTTAAGAGAGAAAAGTTTTCAACCAAATATCACTGTCACGTGGAAAATTATAGATACTTTTTTAACGTTTTAGTCTTCTCAAGGTACTAATAAAAATTTTAAATACTTTGTCTTTCTAATTTAGTTTCTAACTTATTCTCCAGGTCAAGATGTCTCTTTCTTAAGGATGAGTTATTATTATTTTTTTTTCATAAGAGAAAAGTTTTGGTGAGTTGCATCTGGGAGTTACTAAGACCACAGCATGCCTCTTGACTCATATATTTATGAATTGTCTTTGTCCAGTATCACAAATTCTCGTGCCCCCACGTTTTACAGAATATTATGGCCCCTTTTTAACCTATTTTATGCTCCTTCCTTTTGAAATATGAAAATTAGTTAAGGAGTCAATTTTGATTCTAAATATAAGATTCTAATTTATTTTATTTTTTATATTTATTATTTTAAAATTAATTTGTCTAATCTATAAATTAATATATATAATCTAATATTTCACAAAAAGTATGTTAGAGAAATCATCTTATATTTATTATAATTAACTAATTTATCTAGCTTTCTTAATGTATTCAATTTCCAAATTAATTACAGCTCCATCTTGTAGGCCACAAGCTTCCGCCAAATATTGCTATATAAATGTGGAAAACTAGAGACATTTGTCACCGTTTGTCATTACTTAAAAGTAGCTGTAGGTTTTTCCATGCATTGAGTAATTTCAAGAGATATTATGATCCATTTCTGACTTGACTTAAAATTATTGAAGTCTATTTTTTGTTGGGATGAGTATTATGTGGGTAATATGGAAGACTTCGTGTGTTTGTTTCTGCCGGTGTACATGCTAATTATATTTTTTCAAATGTGAATGCACATTCCAGAAAACATGTGAATTGGAGACAATTATTTTCCATATCGCTGTCAAATATGAATGCTTTTTCCAAAGTCCAATAACTTCTTAATTTCCATCTCTGTCTAGCGAAGGATTATTTTGCAGGCCTAGATGTTTTTCAACTGTGGCTGAAAATTCATTTGAGTTCTTTCTTATTCTTTAACAAAAGATTACAAATTAAATGTAATTGTTCGAATTGATGAAAACATTTTGTTTTACATTTGAATTGTCATTCATGCCAAGTTATCTTCAGTGGTGTTGAATATTGACTTTGTCAAAGGACCTCCCGGTAGATTCTGAGGAACATGGGATGCGAAAATATTGTTTAGATTTTTTGGCTCATTTAATTTTAAGATCGGGCTTACAAGATAAATCATAAAAAAAGTTAATTTATACATTTAGTCTTCTAAATTTTGGAAAAAATTCAGTTAATCTCTCAAGCAAGGTTGTCAAACTCACGAGTTTGAATAAACTCGTGATAATGATGTAAACTCAAATCGTAAACTCGAATCGTAAACTCATAAGAGTTTACTTTTATTAATAAACTGATACTAAAAGTATATAATCAAATAATTAATATATAAAAAATGAGAACAATATCATTTAAATATATTTTAAATTTAAATAATTGAAACTATATCTATTAATGTTCATAATTTATCATATTCAACAAAAAAATTTGTATAAAAATCATATATAAAGTCACTAAACATAATTAAATTTAAAAATTTAGCACAAGTCTAAGAGCGAGTTGACACGATTTTGTAAGCTAAAAACGTAAAAACGGTAAATTCGGTAAATGAACTCATAAGTTTAACCGAGTTTAAAATTATTACGAGTTTAAGAACAAGTCAACACGATTTTGTTAGCTGAAAACATAAAAACGTTAAACTTAGAGAGTCAACTTGCGAGTCTAACAATAGTACTCTCAAGTTTAAAAATGTGGTTTTGGTTCCTAAATGTTAACAAAATTAGTTTCATTTAACAGAAAATTCTCATTCAACGAATTGAAATTATCCCTTCAAATTTAAATGCTAATAAAACGCGTTGCAATTTTTAATCTTTTAATATAATTATTTTTATAAATGATGAAATGTTTAATATTTTTGTATTTTCCATATTTATCAAACATCTAATAATTCAAATGCTTAAATTTAAAGATATAAAAGTTTTAGGTTACAGAATTAAAATTCAAAGCATAACTTGTCAACATTTAATTGCAAAATCATCATTTAAATTTGTTGATAAAGAAAAATTAAATATTTAATTAAGAGAAAGAAACACGTAGGTACTAAATTAAAAATTAAAAAGAAGTATAGGTACATCCAATATGGTTTTTATCATTTTCTAATTTTATTCTTATTTAATATATACACATTTCAAAGAAATAATCATCTACACTATAATAAATGAAGGACAAAATAATAGATTCATACTAAAAATATAATGGGGTAGTTTATAAATAGGATCAAGAAAAAATTTTTATCTCTACCTTATAAATAGGATCAAAACAGTATATAACATCAGTTTTATTATGTCTTTAAAAAAAAATTACAAACGAAGCTGTTGGAAATGAAAGTATGTCATTTCATATTTGAATTGTTATTCACGCCAAATTGTCTGGGACGATGGTATAAACTTTGGCCAAGAATCTCCCCCTACATTCCAGAAAACATGTGAATTGGAGACAATTGTTTTCCATGTCGCTGTCAATTGTGAATATTTCTTCCAAAGTCCATTAACTTCTTGACTTCCAGCTCTATCTAGCTTAGGAGTATTTTGTACGTCTAGATGTTTTTCAATTGAGGCTGAAAATTCGTTTGAGTTCTTTTTTTTTCCCCTTTAACAAAAGATTAAAAATTAAAGTAATTGTTCAAATTGATGAAAACATTTTGTTTCATATTTTAATTGCCACATTATGAGAAACTAGCTTTTTCTGTTATATTCAATCTTCTTGATGTGTGGATAACGATTTTAAGCCTCATAGACTAAAACCTCACAGTTCATGTGTTTTGGGTTGGTGTTATGCTCCAAACTCTACTTCTTTTCTTCTTCTTTTTCTCTTTTTTTTTTGGACTAGAAAGTTTGCATCAATTATATTAACCGTTTTAAAACAAATCGGAATTGGGTCTAATAATTGCAACATATTGAATTAATGTTTGAATTTTCACTGAGAGAGATATCTGTATTTAATATCCAATAATGTCTCAGTGCATCACAAAATATATAAATTGTCAATAGCTTTTGCAAAAATTGTTAATTTTTATACTTTAAATTGTTAATAACTGCTCTTTCAATTATCAATATAAAATTAAAAAACAAAAAAGATAATTTGGCAATTAAACAAATAGAATATCTTGCAATGAGGTCTCTTGAGATTTCAAAATAATTTGATGATTTCAAGATATTTTTTTATATTTAATTCTTTTAAATGGGACTTGATTGTAATTTTTTTCAAAATTAAACGTTCGGAAAAAAGTGATTTTTGCAGTTTCCCTCCATGGATTCGTCATTTGTGGACCTATCCATGAGCGTGGGCCTGAGAAACTAACACCTAGCAGTGCATGTGTTTTGGGCTGGTGTTATGCCCCAAACTCTACTTCTGTATTTTTTTTTGGGGGGGGAGGGGGGCAGGAGTCCCTACTTCAATTAAATATTTTAAAGACCTTTTCTTTTTCTCTCAAATATACTATCACTAAGAGCCAAAAAAAAAGAAGAAGAAAACCAAAAGAGATTAGGTCAAACAAAAAAGATTAGTCTCTCACAATATATATTGAACCAATGTTCGAATCTACATTGAGGGATATACTCATATTTAGTGCTGATATATCTCAAATAGAATTATCTCCAATATAAAAATACCTATACATTATGTGGAAAAAAACGGTGTGGGGGAGGAATTCTCCACTGAGAACCAAGGAAAGCATGTTGCAAATTGATTTTGTGATAGATTGTTCCATCGACGCCATGAACATGACAAAGTTTACGGTTAGTAACATTGGCCGTATGGACATAACCTAACCAAGTTACTGTGCCTATGGTGAGGGACTGAATTAAAACGATAATGAGCATAGACATCAATTCAAGGGACATGACCCTGCGTCCAAAAGCAACTACATAAACAGAGCGATTCGGTGACAGTATTTCTCGGCCAACTCAAAACAATGGTTATTTAAAATTTTGAAACACATGAATTATTAGCTTCCCTTATCAATTTGTATTTTATATAACATTATTATTGCCTTATTTTAGGCTTTGCCTTAATAATTTATCATTTTATTTTTCATGTTTAATACTCCTCCCGTCTTAAATATAAGACTTTTTTGGTAGTGTAATTTACACTATAAAAAAGGTCTTATAATTAAGACTGAAGGAATATAATGATATCGTCATATTCACAAGTATCTCTTTCAAGCTCATATATAACCTCATCATGTGATGTATCGTTGAAAAAATAATCACTAATCTAAATCTTTTAGTGTTTAGCACATTTTCATCTCCAAGTTACAATTATTATAAATTGATAGATTCTATATATTTGAAATGGTCAGGATTTGCATCGTTTGTTCATTCTGAGGTTTAACGTTATTGTGTATCTGTTTGCCATGAGGGAAATAAAGGGAATGAGAGAGGAAGAAAAATTTTAATGAGTTCAATTTAAAAAATTGGAGAAATGAGTTAAAAACTTTAAATTGATTTTTTTTGCTTTTTAATCTCACATTTTTTCATCAAAATTTTTCCAATTAATTTCTGTAGCATGACATTAATGGAATAAAATAACTTGAAGATACCAAATAAAACTTAATGGTCCAAATGACTCCCTTTTCTAATGTAAAACCTCAGTTAAAGTTTCTCTGAATTTACTACCTCCAATTTTTAATATAAGATATCGTTTGACTTTTTATTTTGGTCCTAAATATAAGATTCAATTCACTATGTCTCTCATATTTATCTATTTTTTTCCTAAAGTAGTCATTGTAATAATGTTAGTTGTAGCCAATATACTGATTAGCAAGGATATTTCAGAAAAGATAATATACATTCATTACAAATAACTAACTTAATTAGTTTCTTTAATCTACTCAAATTAGTCAAATATCTTTTATATTAAAGATTAGAGGTAGTAACATGACATGAATCATCACATCATTATTACTAGCTGGACTACTATGAGAACATAAACAGATAATGGATTTTGTTAAGTCAGAGTCAAGTGTATCATCCAATACAACGGTCTCATTGGAAAATAGAGAAGGTTTTGGAGGCATTTCAAAACTTTCGACTTCATCTACTTCTAGCAGTTCTATTACTTTATTAATCGAATGTGATTTGTTGGCTTTGATTGTATATACTATAGTGCCTTTATGAACATCTTTGTTAAATTTTTTTCCTTCAAGGTACCGTTAGTCACTGAATGTCTTTTCCTAGCAAAAAATTTAAACCGTGATTTCTCACATTACGAGAGATTGGCTCTTTTTTAGCAAACTAAACAGTCCTACGACGGAACCGAAGAGTTTTGTTAATGAAAACCAAACTAAACCACCACAATATTTGAGCAGGGGTTGGTTTAGCTATTTGGTTTGGGCATTTGGATTGGGCTTAGCTTTAGCTTCGCGTTCTCTGTGGCCTAAAAAGGAAATTGGTTTTGAGATGTAGGAATAACCTTCATCTTTTTGGTTCGTGGATTCCATAGAATCGAGCTGGCCTCCCCAGCTTTATCTCCCCTATAAACTCTATAGAGACAGAAAATCCCATTATATTGACCATAAACGAATATGTATTTCACATCCTTCTCAGGAAACGGCACTTCTATATCGATGGGTTCCTAGTCAAAAATTAGAAAAATGCAAGGCTTTAGAGAGGCATTGTGCAATTGAAATATCAGCTAGCGGCGGCGGTTTTTGGTCATTGAATCAGACCATTCAAATTGTCTAGTTATATGGATTAGTGATTTGTGCGTACCAAGATTTCGCCACGAATTTGCATTGAAGTAGGGATTTCATAGGAAGCCTCATCGATATCTCCTCCAAATTTCTTCAGGAAGATCGGTGCTAAACATTTTCCTTCCCTCGCTGGGTTTGTTGGGTTTCCCCGAGGCAGTTCTTCCTCTTCCTAATTCACCTCACCGAAACACCGAAGAAAAAGAATGCGGAGACGCGCACACACATATAGATGTACACAACCAAACAAGGAGAGTTGGAATCGAACCATTCGTTTTTGATGAATCAAATTCGGAGATTCAGGGTGTCAGAATATATATAAATTGTTTTCCAATACGATATTTTTCTAATAAAGAAAAGATTTAGTATCGTTTTTTTTTCCAAAACATATTCTAACAATTAATTTCAATTTTATCCCAATTTTTGTATCAATCAATATTATTATGTGTGTCTATGCATAATTTAATTTTTAAATATTTATTACTATTCTATTTCACTATATTGTTGATGTCCTATCAAGTATCAACCTTAATATTTTTTAGTGTTTATCTTTTCTCTTTTATCTTTATATAAAAGGAAGATAATTCACCCCATTTTATTAGTGTTCTAAAGGCCAATAACAAGCAACTTTTTTAGTAGCATACCATAAAGGGAAGAGGGAAAAAACTAGAATCCTAAAAAATATTATTATATAAAGATAAAATAGAAAAGATTATTAAAAAGAAAATTTAATATGCAAATCCCTCTAATTCATCTGATTTTTAACAGTATAAAGTTGTTTACTGTTAAATTGATCAATTTATTATTTGATTGAATGTGCTTAATAATATGTGTATGTGTTCAGAACTTTGTACCATAGTTTGGTTATGTGTGTGTATATTTATATACACACGCATATATAATTTTTGTTGGCAAAAAAAAAAGATTAGTGTATTATCTCATCTGAGATCAGATCAAGGCAGTAAAAAGAGAATCGGCGCAAAAAAAAAATAAATTGGGCTTAGAACAGCAAATATTGAAAGTTGGACAGTTTGGTTTTTGGTTGAAAGTGTTTTGATTAACACTCATTTTTTTTTTGGGGGGGCAAAAACATTTACTTAACTCTGGGCTTTCAATGCCTCTAAACGTTCCATCGGTTGTGCCTTGCACAAATTTGGTCTAAGTCCCACACGCATAATATAGTGAACTAAAGCTTAAATTCTTGTTAAGAGATGTACTCATATTTAGTATCTAATAATGTTTCTAATAAGAGGATATCTATGTTTAAAATATATATATACTGTGCTAAAATATGCTTCTCATATACATTTGCTCATTAATTACGTTAAAAAGTTTAAGTAAAATGATGTTGAGATTGGTTGGCAGAAAAAAAAACAGTTTAGATTGGCTTGGACGCTCGGTGCATCTTTCTCTGTGTTCAATATATATTTGCTCGTACATTTTTTTTTTCGCTGCACCTCAATATTCGTATATTATGCTTTATGTGTGTCTAAATTAAATTATTTTAAATAATTTTGCATGATATATAATAAATATATGAGAAGAATTTTATTTCGTAAGATATAAAAGAGCAATTATGTTTAGTTGGATCAATGTCATTTTAAATCCTCTTTAAATAATATTTTTATACCAATGCTGAAATGTCGAACACTAATGACTGAACGCAAGGCAAGTCAAAACGGTTTGTCATTTATCAAAGTGCCGGAGCACGAAACTTTCGCATCAATTGCACCTCCCAAAGACTATAGAATGCTCTGGAATCTCTAAGGTGCTCTGTTCTCTTTACATGCCTGCATCTCGCTTCTCACATAGCTCATTGTAGTGCAAATGTAGAATGTGATGGTCAAAGTCTCAATGGAACAGCTGAAACAGAGGGCCTAAGAAAATTTTAGCTCTAAAAATTTATTTTTTAATAATCTTTGTCACTGTCAACAAATCCTTGTAGGAGTGGCCTATTGGAATGATGTTATGTAGTCGTATGATGTCTTCGATGTCTTAATCCATTAGTAATTTCCATCTTTTGGTGAGTCAGAAAAATATGGCTAATTGGAAAAAAAAATTGCAAGTTTTGTGGGGAAGAAATCACCTAGCATCAGATTTCTACTAAAGCGCAAACAACACCTTCCTTTATACTATATCTGGTTTTTAATATAAGAGTTGATTTGATATTCAATTTATTTCTAAATATAAGATTTTAATCTACTTGATCTTATATTATCCATTTTAAAAAAATAATCTTTATAATAGTTGCATATGTTTAAAGTGTAATCAAATAGTAGTTTTAGTTAATATACATTATTAGTAAAGATATTCTACAAAAGATAATACTTATTTATTAAAAATAACTAACTTAACTAATTTTTTAATCTTTTTAAATTAGCTAATTAGATCTTATATTAAGGATCGGGTAGTATTCTCAAGAAAAGTTTTACAAAATTGAAACAATCTCTTTCCTATAATAATTATATTTTACTCATAAATCCAAGATTTGTAATTTTAAAATTGGCTAGTATTGGGCCATTTTTGGGTCATGAATGGCCCAACGACCTTTTTTTTAAAGGTTACACAGCAGATGATAGAAACTAAAGTGTTAATTCATTTTTTATTTCTTTTTTGACCAGCAATTAGTTCATGGTTTCGTTTCATACATTTCTATTATAATTTGAAAACCAAATATTAAACTATATTAAACTATGTGCTCATTCTTTACTGAGAGTCATTTATACTTCCGGACGAGTGGGCTTTTAAGCTATGGTATTTTATTTGCGCTATACTCTTTTAATTCTGAACGTAGGAGATGATTAATGAATTATTTTTGGTTTTAAACATAAAACTTTAATATAAAATTTTTTATATTAAGAATTAGAGGAGTATTATGACACTCAGCTGCACACAAAAAGCTTAAGCCTCATACACTGATAGATATACATGCTAGTTAGTAACGTCAAATATAAAATTTTATGTACGGCAGTTGCAAATTGTCACATCCTGAATTTTGGGCCTAGAAGTACCGAAATTAGCTTAAAATGAGTAGGCTACCAGATCCTTTTTGGCAGAGGTTCCAAAGATTTCCTGGAAGGATAGCAGGATTCCCAGGAAGTAAATCGCAAAGGAAAATTTTTCTGGGACTGAAAAAAGAGGAAGTTAGAGATTCTGAAGAGGTCTTAGGGCCCAGAAATGCGAAATAAAGGTAAATGTAGGCCAAATGTTATGTTGAAGGCCTCAATGAGGTGAATTTTGAGGTTAAGCCAAACTAAGAGTAAAATCGTAATTTTGTAAAGTTTTGGGTTGGTAAGGGCAAAAATAGAAATTATACCCGAAAATTCCAGAAAAATCCCAGAAAATGGGAAATGATAGGTTAAGGCCTGAACATTTCAGAAAAATTTCAGAAAAATAGAAATAAGATTCAGAGGCCTATATGAGGCTAAAAATGATGAAAATACCCCTAGAAGGAAATTGTGAAATTCCCAGGGTTTTGACTGATTTGGAATATTTTCAAAAATGAATTATTTAAAGTATAGGAAGGTCTTAGATAATTGGAAGAAAATGGAAAAAAAAATACTTGAGGAATTATCATAGGTTTTAAAAATAATTCCGTCCCCAAAAAGCGAAGAGGTTGGCTTTAATGGAATTTAAAGCCTATTTACATACTATCTGGGGAAAGTCAAAATCAAATGTCTAGAGGTTGACTTTTGACTTAAGAAAAATTAGAAGAATTCCCTGTGATAAATAAATAGTATTGGTACTGGAGACAGATTCTCGGAGTCGTAGACCGGTAGAAAGAATTCGGTCAAGTTCACTCCAAAATAAATATGATTATTTTAATTATTTTAATAGAAAAACAAGGGAAGAGCATCATTCCCTCTTTAGGCATGTTATATAACGCCATGTGAATTTATTTCAGGTGAGAAAATAGTACCAGAACATGTCTCAGTGGTCCTGGGTAAGTCAAAGCCCCAAAAAGTACCTTATACGGTGCATAATGGCAAGATAGGTGGAGGAATGCCTAAGGATTATATTTTGCACGAGTTTTATATTAATTTCCTCCTTATTTTAATTCCAAAATGATGAAGGAATATGGAGGAGGCAAGTGTGCGGTTAGATGGAAAAAAAGATATTACGCGTACGGCTGGATGCAAGACACATGTACGGTCGAATGCAAGACACGTGTGCGGTTAGATTAAAAGCATGTGGATTGATGATGTAAGTATGATGTCATCATGATGAGGTAAGCATGATATCATAGGACACTTGTCACTATAAGATTAAAAGAGAAAATGGACAGTCCAGATCAAGCCACACATTTTTAAGATCAATGGCCCAGATTCAATCTTGTTTTCTATAAATACCCCTCGCCACCCTTCATTTTCGTCCAACCTAGAGGAAACCTTGGGAAGCTCTGGCAAAATGGTTTCTAGAGAGAGAAGGAAGGGGGAAAGAAAGGCCAAGCGGTCATATACAAGATCAAACTCCAAAACAAGGTATGTTTGTGGTTTTTGATGTAGTTTTCACTACCCTTGTTGTTATTGAGCTTGGTTATGGATTTTAATGATTTTTGGGAGCTTGAAACTCTAAGGGGACATGCTGCACGAAATTCTTAAGAATAGGAGAAGATAAAATTGATGTTAGAATAATGTTTAAAGACTTGAAAGGAACAAGAATCAAGTGGTTTTATATTGAAATTGATTGAATTTCTTGATTATGTAACTTTAGTAATATTTCGGCCAGGGATGGCTTTTGGGGCTAGGATTTGGATTTTGATGATTTTGATACTTCCAATGTGTTTAAAATGAAAAATTGTGCGGGGTAAAAGTGAGAAAACAAGTTTGGAAGCATTAGAATTGAAAGTAGAATGTTGAGCTCTACGACTCGATGTTCAGCCAGATCAAGTTGAGTAGGGAACAGTTTGATTTTGATTATTTTGAGCTTGGAAATAGATTCTACATATTGTGTGGGAATAGTATGTGGAATTAATTTTGAAAAGGTTGGAAATCAAGCTTAAAAGTTAGAAGCTAATATAGCTTAAAAAAAAAACAAAGCATTGATGTTGTTGATTACCATGGCTCTAATGAATGAATGGAAATGATGTGTTGGTGTATTTAGGTCCATGAGACATCAAGGAAAAGGAATGATAAAGGTTGAGGAAGCAACCTTAATGGTTAGAAGCAAAAAAGAGCAAGTTGAAGAGCAAGAGAAAACTTATGATACAAGGTAGCGAACTTACCTTTCTTGTGTACTTGGTGTGTATGTGTGTATGTGTTATTAATGCCATGATGTGATTAAGCTATGCTGCTGAACTATGATTGCTATGTTTAGTTAAGCATGCCTTGGAATTATGTTGTGAATATGAATGAACTGGCTTACTTTCCATGGCATTTCACTATGCATAAATGATAAAGTTGTGCACAAAAGGATGTCATATACTTGCATCCATCTTGCACGCATAAATGGTAATGTTTGTTACTGAGATTCTCCCGAATCTCACTCTCCCTTAACCAATCATACTATGTGCAAGAGGATGGGAGAAGAAATCAAGAAGTGGAGCAAGAAAGAGAGGAAAAGAATTAAGAAATGTATTATATTACGTTGTACACTGTATATACCAATGTATGTTGTAAAGGTACCATTAATAGTATGTGATAATAAATGATGATGTTAGCTTGTGTAATTACCTATGATAATGTATGGAATGATTAGTGTATGAATGAAATGGCATTACGTATGGAAAGTCCTAATCATGAACTGTTAGTGCAAGTTAGGGTATAAGCTATCCCTAATTGAGTAACAAAATAGTGACAGAGTAGAAGTATGGTAAATGACTGACTCTGCTCATGAAAGTACACATCCTGAACTTTTAAACAAGTGATAGATCACTTAAAATGGATACGTGTGTTAAGAGTTATGATTGCTCAAACTTGGACTGAAAATATGGAATTTAACCAGTAAATAGTAACCCGAGAACCAATCACAAAGTTCAATCTACGGATTATTTCATGAATCGCTTGAACCATAACGCTTCCAAACCCGTATCCTGAGGGGTTAAAGATAGGATGTTTTACAAATTAGTAAGACATAAGTATCGATTTCAATTGAAGATTTTGAGCGATGCTTATTGTTTTAAAGATATATTGTGAGTATTACCTTTGGTTCTTGGTATAAGAGTTAGTTTAATAATTTGAGTAGATTAAAAAAATTTGTTAAGTTAATAAATATGTACTATCCTTTCTAAAATATCATTGCTAATCATGTATATTAACTAAAATCACTGCTCGATGGAATCTTTAACATGTGCAATTATTGCAAAAATTATTTTAGAAAAAATGGATAACGATAGACAAAGTGGATTTAGATTTTATATATAGAACTAAACTAAATATCAAATTAGTTAATATATTAAGGGTCGGAGGTAGTAGATTATAAGCTTGAAAGAGATTACATTAATAGTCTTTGCACATATCACACATGTGATGACCGTTCTTCCAAAAACCCACTTAGATTAAATCAAATAATTTATTCGAAAGATTAACCATGATAGAAAAGAAGAAATCTTAAAATTATAAAACCACTATTATAGTTAAAATAAATAAACTTATATCACGGGCAATATCAATCATTAACTTGGGTTTTGGACTTCTAAAGTCTAGAAATACCATTCAACCATTAATCCAAACAAAACTCATACTTTTAAACATACGAATTGATAAATCATTTTAAATTAAGCTATGGAGTTCATTAATCAAAAATCAAAACTTTCAAGAGAGTGTCACATGAAAAGTCTTAGAAATCTCCAGCCTTCTAACAGCCCCCCATATTAGATAGTAGTAATCAAAAGTATCAGTTTATAACATTAGAATAGATGAGCCTGATATGGCAACATATCATAAACCAGCATATAAAACAAAAGAAGAGAGGTTATACAAGCTAGAACAGTACACTAAGCCTCCAGAGCCTTCCTTGATGGACCACCACCTAAGCTATCACCTGAAGATAGTAGAAATCACGGGATGAGATAAAAGCCTTAATAACCAACTTTTTAACTCATCATACATACTAACATGTGTTCGTAAGATGTCAAGTGGGACAGTTATTAATTCTCGAAAATTATAGATATATCAATATAAACAGAAAACATGTGTACTAAGATAATTTCAATAATTCAAGCTCTCACTATGGGGTCAACACACAAACCACATAAATTTATCCCTCACTGTAAGAGATCAATCAGACATATAGGCTTATTTCTCACTTTGGGAGATGAATAAGAAGCCACAAAAGCATATCCCTTACTACAGGGGACGGAGGAAGCCAACTAATGTATATTAATGGCAACCTTACCACTTGATAGAGCAAGACTCAACTCAAAATCCAATTAATAACCAATCATTCAGAATATAATGAGAAATATCTTAATCTTTTCTCAATAAAATCCATAAAATATAAATTATTTTTTTTTCAAACGGCTTAGTGACAATTCCAAAAATTCCACAAAATAATTTTCATAGCTTAAAAAGGTATAACATATCTCCCTGAGTTTCAAATAGCATATCATTGTTTCAAAATATCAAAATACTCACAAACAACATATTAGCACATATAACAAATGAAAAATAGTTATCTCTCACCAAAACAATAAAAAGGATTACCACAAGGTCAATCTTGTACTCAACCAATAATTAATCTACACAATTAATATAACCACATATTAATATAAACTAATTAATTAATTAAGCTTATATTTGCTGGTAAAAAAATAATTAAGCTTATATATTAGTTAAATTTCTAATTTAATTTATTTTTATTCTAAATTTCAGCAACTCTCATAACCCAAATTAAGTATTTTAGAATTAACTTATAATTTTATGACAAGTCAAATTATTTATTTAGATCCTCCGAATTATTTACTTTAATAAAAAGAATTTTTCAAAATTTGCAAATATGAAATTATTATGTTCTAAATTTTTTAAAAATCCCATTTGAAGTTTAAACCTCAAAACCAAATCATCAAAAATTCAATAGTACTTCAAATATTTATAAATAAATAATTTAATCAAAGTTTTAATGGTATAACTATCAGATCTTCCCCCCCACAAATAATAAAAATTTTATTTAAAATAATTATTTTAAAGCCTCCAGTCACCCAGTAAATAAAACTAAATTGATTAAAATCTCAATAATATGTCAAACAACCCAAATAAATTATTTAACTTAATTTTGATCTGTATAAATACAATATATGTCATATATAACAGATTTTTTAAATTAAAAATTAATTTTTAAATATTAAAACCAACAAATAGACAAATCTAAATTGATAGAAATGATCTGCTATATTATATCTACAATACTATGGTTAACATTCATCAAAACTCAATACTTACTCCATATCTAAATCTCAAAATTTTCTCTAATCACCGTATTAATACTTTCATTAGGAAGTTTAAAATATATAGAAAATATTCATGAAAAAATTTTAATGAAAAGAAGTAATTTTATGTACCTAAATTATCCCCAAAGCTTGTCTTCTCCTTTAGAAATAGCAGGCATTCCTCTCCACGCTCCCTCTCTCCGTCTCTCTCTTCCTGTTGCTCTCTCTCTCTTTCTTTCTTTCTTTGTCTCTTGTTTGCCTTTTATCTGTAACCTTCAACTGTTCCTCCCTCATTTTCTTCTTCTTTCATTAATTCCTCCCTTCAACCATCCATCTCCGTTTTCTTCTTCATAATAAATGTTGCCACCAAAAGGTGTTCTTTTTTTTTTTTTAAATAATAAAGTATTATTATTTTACAATAATAAAATATTATTATTTAATTATTTTTTGAATTTTTTTACTGATATAATATTCAGGATATTGCAAAACATCATTACTAATGATAACAACATGCTGAATTATTTGGGCAAAACCCAAATCCGAACAACAACTAAATATTGAGATGGGACACATATGATAAGTTCAAACTTTAGAAAGCCACGAGCTTTGACCTAGCTCCTTTTTCAATTGCATCTTAGTTTCTATTACTTGTGGCCTCACCTAGCAAGATTGCTATGAGAATGTCCATGAATAGTGGATGTTGTTTGGCTTGAGCTGGACATGTGATCCACAAAAACAGTCTCGTTAGGATATAAAGAAGGTTTTGAAGGCATTTCAAGACTTCTAACATCATTTGCTTCTAACATTTCTATCACTTTGTTCATTGAAGGACGATCCGCAGGTTTTAGTTGTATACACCAGAGTGCTACTATGAACATTTTCTTTGCTAAATCCTTTTCTTCTTCTGTCAAATCTTCCATTCCAATATCTTTATCATCATCAAAGTGATCATAAATCCACAAAGGAAAGTAAAGTTGGCTTGAATGTTCTACATGTGAATTCAAATTCCTTCTTCGGCTTGCCATTTCCATCAAAAGCATTCCAAAACTATAAACATCAGCCTTGTGAGAAACTCCTCCAATATTCTTGTAAAATAATTCAGGAGCCATATACCCTATTGTTCCTCTTGCTGCGGTTAAAGTTACAATACTATCACCAACAGAATATAATCTTGCCAGTCCAAAATCTGAAATTTTTGGACTAAAATTATCATCAAGAAGAATATTATGGGGCTTAATATCAAAATGCAATATCTGCATATCGCATCCATGGTGAAGGTAAGGTATTCCACGAGCCACTCCCAGAGAAATCTCATATATCCGATGAAAACTCAAGGAGACGCTTTCTTTCTTGGGAAAAATATATTTATCCAAAGATCCATTCGACATATATTCATAAACAAGAGCACGCTTAGTTCCTTCCACACAAAACCCAACAAGATGAACCACATTGAAATGGTGTATCCTCCCAATGGTTGCAACTTCACTAATGAATTCTTGGCAATTGGCTTTGGATTTGCCCAACATTTTAATAGCAACATAAGATCCACTTCTTAGCTTCCCTTTGTATACAGTTCCAAAGCCTCCTTCGCCTAACTTAATCTTAAAACCCTCTGTCATTGCTCTTAATTCCTTGTAGGAGTACCTTATTGGAATAAGGTTTTGAAGTCTTATAAAATCTTCAATGTTCTCAAACATTGACATGTGCCTTCTCCGGTATTTATAAATCAACAATATGGATAGTAGTAGCACCCCCATTGAAAATCTGAGTATCATGTATGGCACAAGACCTATTGCAGTGAGTATTCCTAATTTGATTGCTGGATTTGTTAGAATAGAATCCGTGTCACTGTAGTGAGGGTATATACCCTTCCTTTCTACTTCCTCCAGTCCTGCAAATTCCCCACCCCCCCCAAAAAAAAAAAAAAAGAACACCGTATCATTGGTTAATAGTGACAAGAATATGACTACTTTGAATATACATAGAATTAAGTATTAATATCATTTTTAGTCCCTAAAATTTGAATTTTTTTTTTGAGCTTTAGTCTCTAAAATTTAAAACCAGCTGTAGTTTTAATTTTTGGAATTTGATTTTATTTTTATGATTTTTGGTCCTTAGAACAGTATTTTTGGCCTTTGAGACAAGATGTCAAGAACCAAAATTGTTAGTTTCAAATTTTAGGACCAAAATTAAAGTAAAGTAAAATTTTAGGGGTTAAAAATGCTATTAACCTTAGAATTAATTATTAGTATTTTTTTACAGGAGGATTTTACACAAATTGAACAAGAACAAGGTATAAAAATATAAGTAATAATATTTGTAAAAAAAATTTTTATATTGGATTCAAACATTTTTTTTTTCTATCTTTGATTTTGCCTATTCAATGTCCTTTTATAGAGTTGCAAACAATCGCTGAGAAGTAAGACAATAAATAAGTGTTTGGATATCTGCTTTTTAAAAGTAGTTTTTTACAAATCTAGATAAATTTCTTCACATATTTACTTTGTATATTGTAAAATCACTTGTAAAATTATTGTTTGGTTTCCATCCAAACACCCCTTAAGACATGTGGATATCATATGATGAGAAGTAGTTTTGATATTTGAAGTGAAACTTTGTTTGACATTTATAAAGTATTTAAAATCATGAGTAACATCATTTATTTATATGAAGTTTATTTTTATTTTTGACCATGACAAGATATAAAGTATATAGACTTTTGTTTACGGCACAGATAGGGAGTCAATCAGAAGTGTTGTTTTGGTATTGCCGTGGATTTGTTTTAGAAGGATGACGAAAAAGTGTAGGAATTTACTTGTAAAATATAAGATCCCTTTTCCCCAATTCAATCACTTAATATTCGTATGTGCTCAGGCCAATATATATATATATATATATATTCGTATGTGCAGAATCATTTTAATTTGGCGTATCCAAATGAAGATAGATATGGCACAAATTATAAGTCAAAAATCAAAATAACATATATAATCAGAAGATATATTAAAATTGATCAACTAATTAATTAAGAAATTAAAATCGTGGCTAAACTCAAAAAATAACAAAAAATGTGCCGGGGATGAGATAGAACCTTACCTTTTTCCAATCCATAAAGAAAATCTGCAAGGAAATTTTAGCAGTGTCAACAACGGCAGTGATTGAATACAAAATAAGTATCCAATTGGATGTTATTTTCTCTTAAAATTTATAAGCAGGATATGTTACGGAAAGTGATATATGACCTTTTAATAATAAATAATTAAGTTAATCAATTTTCTTATATACGTAAATAAGCTCATTATTTACCTTCTGCCAATATGCGCAACTTTGATAAATGACCTGCAAGACTCAGAAATATTAAAAATTAAAAACCGTAAATATAATGTCAACATGTTGAACATGGAAATCTCAATAAAACAAATTCGTTTTTTAATTAATCATTGACTGATTTTAGCGGGAAAAAGGTTTGTTTCATTTAAGCCAAGAAAACTGTTAAAATATATGAGTTAAGTAAAGAGTACTGCTCTTGAGCAAATAATACTTGGGTTCTTAATATAATATAAAAGTTAAATATTTAATTTAATTCTAAATATAAGTTCCTAATTGTCTTTTATAGTTATTTATTTTTTAAAAATAGTCTTTTTAGTTAAAGGTTTCATTAAATAATAGTTCTAGTTAATACACATGATTAGTAAGGGTATTCTAAAAAAAATAATACATATTTATTATAAATAACTAACTTAACAAATCTACTCAAATTAGTCAGTTCTTATATTAAAAACTGAAGTTATTAATTATTAATTTAAACCAGAAATGGAAAACTGGAAAAGTGACGTACATTTTATTCCCACTTCACCGTCAGTTATTCCCATGGGACTGATGCACCTCCTGGGAAACGCAGCGCATCTGAGACTTGTTGTTTTAGGGTCTAAAGAGCATTTACGATCACTTGGGCATTTAAAATCAATGCAAGCTCGTCGCCACCATGAAAGCTCAAATCCAGAGGAAAGCGCTATGTGAATATCAGTGTAGGACTTTTTTCTTTGATCTCCTATTGACTCCCAATCAGAGGCTATGGTGGCCACTGATTTCACACGACACTGAGATTTTAACTGGTAAGCCGACAGGTCTCCAGCCACAGCATAAACATGACTTTTTCCTTCCCACTTCACACAGGGAGCTGTGTCCAGGTATGCTACGTCGTCCCTCACTGGATCTCTACACTTTAGGTACACTACGTGCTTGAATGTAAATTGTTTGTATGTCAAAATAGCGTCATAGGGGTTACGGCTATGACTATCAGTGAAATTGGATAAGGATAAGAGATAGTGAGGGAGGGAAGAGCAATTTCCCTCCTGAATTCCAGGATCTACGAGTCGGATTGTGAAGTTGCTGTGGTCAATTCCCAGCACTCTATATGTTGCTGAATTCAGATGAAGCAGAGTTATGTTGTTTTCACAGGCTAGCTCATAGATTGGATCACCGCAGCCGGGCGGGTCATCTCGTAGTCGAAATGGATGTCTGATGTTTGTGATAATGCCGCACTGAGACGGAGCACAGGACTTGCTCTGCTCTTGGGAGCTCGCAAGTCCATATGTTAGAAGCAGTGCAAGCAACACAGAATCCCACCACCTTAAGCCTTTCTCTCTCTCCATTGTTCGCAATGATGTGCAGTTGTTGATTCTAAGCTGTTGTTCAATAAATTCCTTTTCTTTTCTTTAATAAACACAGCTCCTTGTCATTTTTTTCTTTTCTTTCTCATCCACGCGGCTAACTTGTGTCTTTTTTTTCCAAGGTTGACTTCACTTTTTGACTAATGACTTGTCTTTACATCTCTCTTGGCCCCTATGAATATTGACTAACTGCTAGAGTATTTTCCCCCCATTTTCCCGTACATTAGAAAATGCAAATTAAATAATTTATTATCTGAAAATTTTAAAGAGATTGATAATTAAGTGAAGAAAAAGAACAAATTTGATCAATCCAACTCTTTTAATTACTTAAGTAGCACCATAGACCACAGTAAACAATTTTGGTCAGTTGTGGTCAATTCAAAACTTTCACCTAAATAGTATCGTAAACCACGGGCAATTTTAGTCAATTTTGGTCGATTCAAAGCTTTTACTTAAGTAGTATCATAGAACACGATTAACAATTTAGATCAATTGTAGTCAATTCAAAACTTTTACTTTAGTACCGTAGTCCACGGGCCACGGTAGATAATTTCAATCAATTTGATCAATTTAAAACCTTTACTTAAATAGCACCATAGACCACAACAAAATATTTTGGTCATCTATAATTAATATAAAAATTTTACTTAAGCAGCACCATAGCCCACGACTAACAATTTTGAATAACTGTAGTCAATTCAAAGCTTTTACTTATGTTGCATCATAAATCATGAGCCACGACAAACAACTTCAGTCACCTCTGGTCAATCCAATGCTTTTCTTAAATAGTGCCAAGGATCATGGTAAACAATTTTGATCAACTCTGATCAATACAAAGCTTTTCCTTAACTAACACCATAACCACGACAAACAATTTTGGTCAAATGTGATCAATCCAAAGCTTTTTACTTTAGCAGCACCATAGACCACGAAAACAATTTTAACCTACAGTGGACTTCCAAGTCAATTCCTTCTTCTCCTTGCTTTCATTCTAAATGAAATATGTATCGTGTCACCTAACATATATTGGTATCCCAATCCAAGTTTCATGTAGAACTTGGAAAAGAAAATATTTGCTTACCATGTTTTGCTATTGCAGATTTTTGTTGTTGGTGATATTCCAACTATCAATGTTCCTTGTGAAACAAGGGAATGGTTTGAAACAGCATGTGGCTAATGATAAAACTATTCCATTCCATCTCTATGACCATGGCAGGATGGTTGAGTTCCTGTCTATCCCTGCTCTTGAAGGAGTAAGTCTCTATGTTTATGACAGGGACTATAAATCCCACATCTTACACACAGAGGATCCAGAGGGTTGTCTTACCAGACTCTTTCTACAACATCATCTCTACAATTCATCCATTTATCCTTTAGAGTTTTATGATATGACCAAAGAAAATGTTACTTTCTTTAATTGTTCTTCACTTGGGTCGAGATACCTTAGACACGAACACTTTTCCAATTCATCTGCACAAGATATGGTGGTCTGCCCAATTTATGCTGTTTCCTCCGAAGATAGCATCCTGGAGTGGGACCTAGCTTTCTACACCAAGATGTTTCAGGTAGTTTCTCCAATTTCCGCAATGTGCCTTCACAGAAACGTCTTGCAAATCAAATTTCCACAACCAAATTCTGATGTTGAAAAGCGTAAAACCAGGAAGATTCTTGGAATTGTTTTCCCAGGTGCTTGTGAAAATCATTGACTTTGCTTTTCCTCTTTTGCTCTTTTTCCCCCTCTCAACATGGCTTTTGGTATGTTCCTCTAATTGAAATTTGATGTTTAATTTACATGCTTCTGTAACACCAGGTTCAATTCTACTAGCGTTGGTGTTCATTGTGTGCTTTTACATGTATCTCTATTTCAAAGAGAAAGGAGATGATCAAGTGAGATTGGAAAAGTTTTTGGAGGATTACAAGGTACATAAGCCTACTAGATTTTCTTATGTTGAACTGAAATGAATCCCAAATCATTTCAAGCATAAATCAGGTGAAGGAGCTCATGGAGAAGTGTTTAAAGGTAAGTTATCTACGGAAATCCAAGTGGCTGTGAAAGTACTCAATAATTCAGAGAGCGATAGGCAAGAGTTCATCAATGAAGTGGGGACTATGGGCAAAATTCATCACATCAATATTGTTCGTTTGCTAGGCTTTTGCGCTGATGGTTTTCATCGTGCTCTTGTTTATGACTTCTTTCCAAATGGTTCCCTTCAAAAGTTCATATCTTCGCCAGACAACAAAGAAAATTTCCTTGGATGGTTGAAGTTGCAACAGTTAGCCCTTTCCATAGCTCAAGGGATTGAATATCTTCATCAAGGTTGTGATTACCGAATTCTTCACTTTGACATCAATCCTCATAATGTGTTGTTAGATCACAATTTTACTCGAAAAATTTTTAATTTTGGTCTAGCTAAATTGTGTTCTAAAAATCAAAGTACAGTATCAATAACAGTAGCTAGAGGAACTTTAGGCTACATTGCACTTGAAATCTTCTCTCGAAACTTTGGAAATGTGTCATATAAAGTAGATATTTACAGTTATGGAATGCTACTACTAGAAATGGTTGGTGGAAGGAAAAATGTTGATACTAATCCAGAAATCTTACAAGTGTTATACCCAGAATGGATCCATAGTTTGATGGAAGGAGGTGATATAAGTATCCACATAGAAGATGAAGATGACATTAAGATTGCAAGAAAACTGGCAATTGTGGGACTTTGGTGCATTCAATGGCATCCAATAAATCGTCCTTCCATGAAGACCATTATTCAAATGTTGGACGAAGAGGTTGATAAATTAAAGGTGCCTCCCACTCCATTTGACTTTGCCACTTCAACTAATACGAGTACCATAATTCCTACGAGACACTTGAATTTAGAGTTCGAAGTGATTCATGAATTCGAATAAATACTTGGGTGTGTATGAATACATGTAATTTTTATTTTTATTGAGAGTATTTTGTGAGGCTTGTAATATTATTTTCATGTTTATCCATAGATGAAATCAATTATTATCTATTTCCGTTACATGTGCAGATTGATGCTTTTTGTTTAATGCTATCTCTTGTCTTTAATATAAAAGTAAGTTGACTAATTTAAGTAAATTAAGAAAATTAAATAAGTTAGTTATTTATAATAAATAGGTATTGTCTTCTTTAAAATACCCTTGTTAATCATGTGTATTGGCTAGAACTATTATTTGATAAAACATTTAACATGTCCAACTATTAAAAGGACTAATTGGGACAAAGTAAATTAAAATCTTATATTTAAGACTAAATTGAATGTCAAACTAGCTCTTATATTAATGATTGTAAGTAGTATATTATATTATGCAGAACATTTTGTTATGTTAATGTTGTGGATATTAATAAAAGATTAAGGTACATCTAGCACTTAGAAAATTTTTTTAAAGTATATATAGCATCATAAAATAATTTATGGTGGAATTTGACCCCAGAAATTTTAAAAGTCGAGCAATCTCACCTGTGTTAAACAGCCCACAACCATCCGTTAACTCCCTCCTGTATTTTTTTGTCCGTATTCTTTCACGAATGTTGCCAGGCTTTTGAAGATGGATCTGTGATCCGGCGTGAATCGACTATGTCAGATGAAGAAGGAGACGATGGAAAAGAAAAGCAACGATGGAGATTTTTATAGTTGAGGGACAACAGATATGGATCAGAAATGGAATACAATGGGGAAGAAGCAAGAAGCAGAAAGATGAAATCTTGAATTAGGAAGGGACTCCTTGAAAGAGCTATGATCCTACGAGGAAATGAGCATGGGCAATCTGAATAGAGACGCCATTAATTAAAAGCACATATGCTAATATGTTCTCATCATCAGTTTCTGTACGATCGTTTTTCCCCCCATTTTACCTTTTTAGCATTTTCAATAAAAGAGAGGCATAGCCATAACACAAGCACTGCCAAAAGATGATCACCTCCCTACTTTCATTGGACGGTCTAGGTTGTATCATATTACTTTCGGTCATTAATAGAAAAACTAGTTTAACTTTTAACTTAGTACTAAATATAAGACCCTAAATCTACTTTGTCTCTCATATTTATTCATTTTTTCAAAGTAACCTTTGTAGTAGTTAAACATATTAAATTTCAATCAAATAATAGTTTTAGCTAATACATAATTAGTAAGAGTATTTTAGGAAAAACAAAACTAATTATTACAAATAACTAACTCAACAAATTTTATTAATCTACTTAAATTAGTCAACTAACTCTCATACTAAGAACGAAAGGTAGCAATGTTGAGTACATCGTACTGAATGAGGACTCTTTTAGGAAACCAGTTATCCATTGACTTAGAAAACGATACCCGTTTTTATAGTCATCGTTTATTGTTATGACTTCTAAATTCTCCCTAATATTATTCCTTTAATTTATTTTTAACTGTGGAGGTCTATTTTTGCAGACGAGTCTTCCCAAATTATACATGCAACTCAAATGGCTCATTTTATGCCTGCTCATAGGACGGGATGGGATTTCGATCCCGTATCTCCTCCCTATTTCAAATTTTTTTTCTTTACAAACCAATGTAATTTAGGTTTAGATTTTTTTTATATTGTAATTTTTATTTTTTATTAGGCTTCTGAATATAAAAACATTTAAAAAAATATATTATATAAAAAGCTCAATTGCATAATGTAAAAAACTTGTAAAAACAATATTGTAAAAAAAGAATTACCATAAAAAACTATATAATGCTTTTATGAATTATTTTATTGAGAAATAAGATTTTATTGAGATAATATTATAATTTAATTGCTGAAAATCATCATAAAAATAATTATTCTTAAAAAAAATTGAATAATCTAATAAAAATTATTAATAAGTAATTTTTTTAAAAAAAAAAACTCTGGGATGGGACGGGACGAGCCCGTCCTACATCCCGTCTCATCTTGGTTACTATAGTGGTTGTGGTTCCATCCCGAATTTTTTTTATCCTATCCCAATTAAACACTCTCAGGTTTCTTATTGGTTTGAAATGTTTATTTTACCTTTTTTTTTCATTTTTTTCTCCATATTAATTAGTCCTACATAAATTTTATACTTGAAATGTTTTATAGTGAAGTTACTTCGTACTAGTAATTATTGGGTTCGTTTGGATTAGCAATAGAAAAAGTAACTTATTTTAAATTTGATTTTTAAAAAAGTGAGATTGGATAAAAGTTAGATTTCGTGGTGTGATTTGTGTTTGAATTAACTTTTATAAAAGTTAGTTTGTAAAGTACAAAATTTATTTGGATTATGATTAAATGAATAAGCTTAGTTTGCAGAATGATCAAAATGGGTATAACTTTTATTAAATAATAAAAAATGATTAAAAATACGACTTTGCAAAATATAATAATTTTAGATTATTATAATATGAAAAACTTATATTTAATTAATAAAATAGATTTAAATTAGAAATCATATTAATATGAAAATTTTTGAAGGTGTTAGCTAAACCGAACCAAGCTAACTTAGTCTGATATCTAAGGTTTTAGTCTAGGTAAGGCCACTCACTCTGAACTCATCAACATGCCACGTTACTTAAATATAGAATGAAAAATAATATTAAAAATTAAAAATATTATAACAATCACTAAGATTGTTTTAGAATATTAAAACAAATAACTATAAACTGATTGAAAAGTACAAAAAATATATAGCAAAATGTCTTTTAATTTCAAAAAACTACTTTTGTATAAGTTATAAGTAAGTTTCAGGTGTTTTTGCAACCATGTTTAAAAAAACAGTTTTTGATCAGATTGGCCAAAAATTATAACAAACAGCTCTCAAATTTACAAACTGATTTATAACACCTATAAGTTACTTTTTTTTCTTCCAAGATGCCATGCCAAATAGACTGATTATGTCAATGATTTATGTGTGTGTGTTCATTGCTACCAGATGAGGAGATTCACTACTTTAGCTCATATTTGGTCACTAGAGCAATTAACTGGTTAGTGGTTAATATGCAAATTCATCCATAAATATTTTCATCCTTTCACAATAAAATATGGTTAGGACTCAGAACTGCTACAAAATCCGATATAATTAGAATGGGCAGTAAAAACAGTCAATTCTGATGCCAAAAAAAGATAAATAAATAAATAAGCAGTCAAACCCCCCCGGGGGGAGGGGAATTAATCTCTTTCTATCAATTTTTATGACTTTCTCATCGAACATGTTTCACAATTGAATTGTAATCGCCTCATTTAATTGGGTTTAATTTTCAGTCAAATAGCATCATGTGGAAAATTAGAGACACTTGTTTACCATACCGTGTTGTTCACGTTGATGAATTTTTGCAAACTAACACCTCCCGTCCTTATATAAGCATGTTTAATATTCAATTTAGTTTTAAATATATTTTAAATATAAGACCCCAATTCATCTTGTCTCTTATATTTATTTATTTTTTCTAAGGTAGTCTTTGTAATATTTACACAGATTAAGGTTTTATCAAATGCTAGTTTTTGATAATACACATTATTAGTAAAAATATTTTAGAAAAATAACATCTATTTATTATAAATAACTAACTTAATTAATTTTTTTATTCTACGTAAATTAGTTAATTAACTCTTAGATTAAAGACAAGAAGTAGTATGGCAACTTTTTAAGACCTTTTCATCTCTATGCAACTGCAGAGAAAATGACAAATAGAGATCATGAAATGAAATTAAACATAAATAAGGATCCCAAAATTTTAGAAATAACCGTCAAAGATCTTAATGGGTTTTTGCAAAAATAAAAAAAATAAAAATTTAATATGCAAAAATACCTATTAACATTTTTCAAAATATGCCTGACATCATATACTTCTCTCATGTGCAATTTTATCATTTGATGGGTAGTTTTGTATCTCAACTCAAAATAAAATATGGCATGATGAAAATGCTCTCGCTGCGTCTCTCCTTTGCTGCTGCGGACAACCTTTTTTGGTTTTTTGGCGGCCAAAGGTTGGAATTCTATAAAATTAGTACTTTCAATTTTTAATATAAAAGTTAGATACATAATTAATTTATGAGTATTAAAAAACAGTTAAGTTAGTTATTTGTAATAAATAGGTGTTATATTATCTAAAATACTTTTATTAATCATGTGCATTAGCACTGGTTTTTAACAAAACTTATAACATGTGCAATCAATATAAGAATTGCTTTAGGAAAAATAGATAAATATGTAAGATAAAGTAAATTGAGATTTTATATTTAAAACTGAATTAAATTTCTAACTAGATCTTATATTAAGCGTATGAGGTAGAATTTTAAAGGTAGTAGGGCTTCGAAATTCCTACAAGTTTTTTTTTTAAAAGAAAAATTACAACCGCAGCTGCTGAAAATTTCACATTTGAATTGTCACCTAGCATCGCTTTGGTTTTGGCAAAGTATCAAGCAAGAATCTTGCGAAGGCAACGGAGAGGCCACGGATAAAGACTTATGGGTTGGTCCATTATGGGGCACATTTTTTGGGCATTCAGTTTCTAAATGGGCCCCAAAGTGAATGATAAAAACTGAAAAAGAGGAATTGGTTTTTGGTTTCCTTTTTGACCAGGAATTAGTTCTTGTGTTACTAAAAAGAAAATGTGATTATTGATGAAATTTAGTCACGGCATTTAATTAGTGGCGGAATTTTCAATAAATTTTTTTGTCAGTAATGAACTATTTTCTTTTGTAGTGTTGGTTTCATCCATATGTATTAGTATAATTAATTTGAAAAACCAAATATTAAAACTATATGACCATTATTTCTGAAGTTTTAATCCTAGAAAAGAGAGCCAATTATGCTTCCGGAATTTTGGGCATCTTTTGACCTACTGTATGCTATTTGTGTTTTTTTTTTTTGATACAAATTTTTTTGGAAAGGGGTTGGGTTCACCTATGATCCAAGAGTATGGTAAAGTCTCCCTTCCTCCTAGGTCATACCAATGTTGGGCAGGACGAGCCGTCAATTATCCTTAGGCGTTTACCTAGACACCTAGGAGTGCTATTTGTGTTATATTATGACAATTCATTAGAAAAATTGCACACAAAAATGTTAAACCTCATAATGTGTGTTTGTGTATGTTAGCAACGTCAAATACAAAGGCGAATGCAAATAAGTAGTTAGACAGAAATATCTATTTCAATTAAAGATTTTGATCCATGATTATTGCTTCACAGATATATACTACATTGCACATTATGAGCTTGAAAGAGAATAGTAGTCTCTGCGTTGCGCATATCGGACATCATTACTAATAATGAAAGCAAGATGCTGAATTACTAAGGCAAAACCCAAATCACAATAACTAAATAGTTCCATCAAATGCAAATATGATATTGTATATAAAAGAAATACAAATATGATAAGTCCAAACTTTGAATAGGTACCAGCTATGACCCCCTCTTTTCAATTGCATATTAATTTCCATTACTTGTGCCCTCACCCAGATTGTTATGAGAATGTCCAGGAGTAGTGGATATTGTTTGGTCAGTGTCGGACATGTGATCCGCTAAAACTGTCTCATTTGGGTACAGGGAAGGTTTTGGGGGCATTTCAAGACTTTCCACATCATTTGCTTCTAACATTTCTATCACTTTGCTCATTGAAGGACGATCAATAGGTTTTAGCTGTATACACCAGAGTGCTATTATGATCATTTTCTTTGCTAAATCCTTTTCTTCTTTTGTCAAATCCTCCATTTCTATATCTTTATCATCATCCAGCTGATCATAAATCCACAAGGGAAAGTAAAGTTGGCTTGAACATTCTGCATGTGGGTTCAAGTTTCTTCTTCTACCGGCCATTTCCATTAAAAGCATTCCAAAACTATAAACATCTGCCTTAGAAGACACTCCTCCAATATTCTTGTAGAACAATTCAGGAGCCATGTATCCTATTGTACCTCTCGCTGCAGTCAAAGTGACAACACTATCATCAACAGCATATAATCTTGCCAGCCCAAAATCCGAAATCTTTGGAGTAAAGCTATCATCAAGAAGAATGTTATGAGGTTTGATGTCAAAATGCAATATTTGCATGTCACAACCACGATGAAGATAAGCAATTCCATGAGCCACCCCTAAAGATATCTCATATATTTTGTGATAACTCAAGGAGATGCTTTCTTCTTTAGAAAAAATATATTTGTCCAAAGACCCTCTGGACATGAATTCGTATATAAGAGCACGATTTGTTCCTTCAAGACAAAAACCAACAAGATGTACCACATTAAAATGATGTATCCTCCCAAGTGTTGCCACTTCACTGATAAATTCTTGGCCATCAGCTTTGGATTTGCCCAATATTTTGATGGCAACTTCGGGTCCGCTCCTTAGCTTCCCTCTGTAAACAGTGCCAAAGCCACCTTCACCTAACTTATTCTTGAAACCTTGGGTCATTGTCTTCAAATCCTTGTAAGAGTACCTTATTGGAATGAGGTTATGAAGTCGTATAAAATCTTCGATGTCTTCATATATTGATAAATGTCTCCTATGGCATTTATAAAGCAATAGCGCAGATAGGAATATGATGCCAAATAAAAATCTGGTTGTGATGATTGGCAAAACAACTCTTCCAGTCGCTATTCCTAATGTGATTGCAAGATTTGTTAGACTAAAATCATAGTCACTATAGTGACCGTAAGTAGTCATCTTCACTATTTGGCGAAATCCTGCAAATATGTAGTTTCATAAATATTAGATGTTTGATTACATGTTTGGTTATTCAAAAAAAGATGACTACACCTGGATCAAATATTTCATTTTCTCATTGTATATTACATTATGAATATATTTCTTCTAGAGGTCAAGAATATTTTACAATAATCATAAATTATGTAACTGTGTTGGTTAAAAATAGAGCACCTTTTCATTTTCGTTCACTCTGTTTTAAATAGATGTATAAAAAGAGGGGTAACCATGATGGTGATGAGCATATATATAGCCAATTACCAGACACATAAATATTGTGCAAATAAAATAAAGGCTTATCATCACCTAGGACTATCTCAAGTAGTGACAATGCTGGGAATAGGATGGAAAGATAAAAAATATCGTTTAATCCTCATGATGTAACCCCCCAAAAAGAAGAACTAGCTATATTGTTTTAGTTAATTCATTATTAGTTTAATTTAATATATTAATTATTCGTTTTTAAAACTTTGAAACAAAGTTATAGGCAAATATGGAATAAATTAAAAGATTATAAATCAAAACAAATTAGATAGAATCTTACCTTTATAAATTCCATAGAGGTAATCTGCAAGAAAATTTAACAGAATAAGTCAACAATGTCAAGGGTAGCTGTAGAAGTAAATAAGAACAAAAAGACGAACGGTGTTGTAGGTGAGAAGATTTTGTTTCGTAGAATACTCCAACTTATCTTTTTTGTTTTGTTTTTTTCCCAGCCCAACGTATCTTCTTTTTTATTGTAGAATATTTTCTTTTTAAATTTACGAAACTATATTTTTTTGTAGAAAGAACAAAACTATTGTTTATATTTTAAATAAGACCTCGCACCCATAAATCTGTTTGTCATTTTAAACAAATATCAAAGTTGGTCCATTTTCAAACACCATATCCAAAAACTCAATCTGAGCTAATTTTTTTTATTTTAACATATGAATAATTCATTTTGACCTCTCAATGTCATCTTTCCCCCCACCCTTTTATTGAAACAAGTTTGTAAAGGCAGCCTTAATGGATGATTTCTTTTAGCAAAAGTAGCCTTAATGAATGATTTAAGGAAAAATACCATAAAATACCTGTTAAATTTCAAAATGATAAATAGATAATGCTGACTATTTTATAAAGATTTTTACAGGTCAAATTTACTTTTTTATTATCATTTTAAAATTAAACAGGTATTTTTTTTAATGATTTTTTCTTAATTTAAAAGAAGGTTATATTTGAAGCGTACAGGAACTAGACTAACATTAACAGTGAATGATACCTTCTGCAAATATGCGCAGCTTTGGCAGTGCTGCTACATCATAAAAACCGAAGAAGATTAAAAGATAAATAAATAACTTTGATAAGCATACTCCGGGGAAAAAAAAACTAACATAAACATAAATATGAGCAATATTAACACAAACTGACCGAGAGAGGAAGTAATTTCTATTTAGTTTTAAAAATAAAGGGATGACACAAAATCAAATAGAACCTTTCGCTTTCTTCCAATGCAAAAAAAATAGATGAAAAAAATTATAAACTTCTTATATGAGCTTTTTCTTTTAAAAAATAACATGTAGTCTCCTCTCTCTCTCTATATACACACACACATACATACACAGTTTATTAGCTTTATAGTATAACAAACTTTAATATAAATTAATTGTCTAATTTGAATAGATTAAAAAAAAAGTTACGTTAATCATCTATAATAAATAGATTTTTTTAAAAAATATACTTACTAATTAAGTATATTGGTTAGAACTCTCTTTATTACAAAACTATCTCGAAATAAAATAAATAAATATGAGAGGAAAAGTGAATTGATATCTTATATTTAAAAAAAAAGTTAAATAACTCTATACTAAGATCCAAAAGTAATAAAACATTATTTAGGCTTTTTGCAAATAAAAAAATGTTAATTAAGTCATTAAATATGTTTTAAATTAATAAAATTATATATTTTATCCTCACTAAAAAGATGTGATTGGAAAATTCTCTTCCCCTCTCCCCTTTGTAACAAAAAGTAAAAGTCAAAAACTATCATTAATTACTTACTTGGTTAAGCTCTTATATTTTGAGCCAATCTCCTCACACTGGAGTATGTGCGCGTATGTATATTCTGTAAACGTGTGAGAAGTTTGAATGTATGATAAGGGAAAAGTGACTTACCACAACCGACGCTATCTATACCCATGGGACTATAGCGATGAGTTTGACAACTTTGACGACATTGAAAGTTTGAGCATCACGGGGAAACTGCAACTATCGTAATCGAAACAAGAAATAGCCTCACAACCGTGGTGAAACCAGTTCACCCAAGAAACTTCAAATCCATAGGAAAGCACGCTGTGGATATCGGAATAGGACTTGGCTCCTCCGCGTAGCAATAATGAGTCCCAATCTGAGCTAATGGCGGCCACAAGTTTCACTCGACACCCTGATTTCCAGTCCTTACCCAGTAAGTCTCCAGCAACAGCATACACATGGCCTTCTCCTTTTTCTCTGGACTCCCAATTCACGCAGGGAGATGTATCCACGTACGTTGCGTCGTCCCTAACTGGATCGCTGCTTCAGGTACACCATGTGTTTGAATATAGTTTCTGATTCAGGGTGATCGATATAGGCAAAGTCGTCGGAGTAGCTGAAATTGGATCGGGATAGGAAATAACGAGGAAGGGAGGAGCAATTGCCCTCCTGAATGCCAGGATCTACGAGTCGGATTGTGAAGTTTTCGTAGTTGATTCCCAGCACTCTGTATGCTCCATTGTACAGATTAAGGAGAGTGACGTTGTTTTGGCAGGCTAACTCGAATTTGAGGTCGCCGCAGGAGGGTGGGTCATCTCGTAGTCGAAATGGATATGAGATGTTTGTTATAATGCCGCACCGAGATGGACTACAGGATTTGTTCTGAAATTGATTACTGAGAACTGCATCCGTTAGAAGCAGAGTGAACCACACTAAATACCAACACCACGAGCCTTTCTCTCTGGCCATCTCTCACAATGATATGTAGCCGCTACTCTTCTGATTTCTGAACTCTGAGCCTCCCCGTTCACTCCATGACTTTTCTTCTCAACTCAATTCCATTATTTATGTATTTAATATGCTATGCGAGTAATGCTTTCTTTTTCTCTACGCCAAGACTCTTTTTTTTTTTTTTTGCCAAAATTGATTTGCAACATCTGTTTGACTGGTGATTAAAGTTTTGAGGGCCCCTAGGCACGTCTCTGGCTTCAAGGAACACACAAAAGTATTTACGGATAGCCCACCAGGATTTGAACTAAATATGAGTCAATCCTTGCGAGTAACCAACTAATATTTTGTTGGCTAAAAAATTAAGAATTGATGTCTAAATCAGTCCAAATTTGTTCCTATAAAGTAGCAGAGAACACGGCTATCATTTTGAATGAAATTACTTTATACTTGTGTAGACAGAACTCTGAGTCCAACTTTTAGATGGGGCAGAGATACAAAAAACTTTGACTGCAATGTTTTCTTATCACAGATTTTCTTCTTGTTTGTTGATGATGCAGGTATTCGTCTCGCTTATGAATCTGGGGGATGCTCATGAAAGTGTTCCCTTCCATCTCGTGCAAGCGAAGCTTAATTTACAATTGAAAACGTGACGATGGTTGAGTTCCCGACAGTGCCAGCTCTCAAAGGAGCAAGCCTCTCCCTCTCATCAGTAGACTATGAGTCCCGCATCTTAGAAATATATGAAATGTGAGATTGTCTTCCCAGATTCTTTCTACAACGTCTCTACAATTCATCCATTTATCCTTTCCAATTTGATTATTCCGACATGCTGTACAATCTTACTTTCTTAGATTGCTCTTCTTTTGCGTTGAGCTCATCCTGTTCATCTAATATTAGTATCTGTTCATCTATTTAGTACCCCCGACTTCTTGTGCTTCTGCCCAATTTATGCTGTTAGCTCTGAAGATGGTGTCTTGGCTGTGGACGGGCATTCTAATTTACTGCACTTTGATGTTTCAATTGTTTCACCCATACCCGCACAAGAACTTAACTTTGGCTCCTTGAGACTCAGTGGCCTAAAGCAGACGTTGAAAAGCACAAAAACAGCAAGATTCTCACGTTGCTTTACCATCCACAGGTGACAATAATTGAATTTGCTTATGCTCTATTGTCGTTAATTTCGTTTTTTGGACGTTCATTGGATTGAATTGAATTTCATTTGTATGCTTTGTATATAGGTCCCCTTGTGCTAGTGTTGCTGTTCATTTTTGGCTTTTACATATATCACTTCTTCAAAAAGATAGATGATCAAGCAAGACTGGAAAAGTTTATCGACGATTACAGGCACTCAAGCCCACTAGATTCTCTTATGCTGACCTTAAGAGAATCACAAATCATTTCAAAAAAAATTAGGTGAAGGAGCTCATGGAACAGTTTTCAAAGGTCAGTTATCTACTGATATTGAAGTGGCTGTAAAGGTACTCAATCATTCAGAAACCGATGGTAAGAATTCATTAATGAAGTGGGCACGATGGGTAAAATTCATCACATCAATGTCGTCCGATTGTTAGGCTTTGTGCTGATGGATTCCACCGTGCTCTTGTTTTGACTTTTTCCCAAATGGTTGCCTCCAAAAAGTTCATATCTACCCCAGACAACAAAGAAACATTTCCTTGGATGGATGAAGCTGCAAGAAATAGCTCTTGCCATAGCTAAAGGGATTAATACCTTCACCAAGGTTGTGATTATCGAATTCTTCACTTTGACATCAATCCTTGTAATATACTATTAGATCACAATTTCACTCCAAAATTTCTGATTTTGGTCTAGCTAAATTGTGTTCTAAAAATCAAAGTACGGTGTCGATGACAGCAGCAAAAGGAACTTTAGGTTATATTGCACCTGAAGTTTCTCTCGAAACTTTAGAAATGGTCGTACAAATCAGACATTTACAATTATGAATGTTACTGCTAGAAATGGTTGGTGGGAAGAAAAAATGTTGATACAAATCAAGAAACTTTTAAGTTATGTACCCAGGATGGATACATAATTTCATTGAAGGGGGAGATATAAATATCTACATTGAAGATGATGATGAAGTTAAAATTGCAAAGAAGCTAGCAATTGTGGGACTTTCGTGTATTCAGTGGCATCCAACAAATCGTCCGTCATGAAAATGGTGATACAAATGTTGGAAGGAGAAGTTGATAAATTGAAAACGCCTCCCATTCCATTTGACTTTGCTACTTCAACCATACAAGTACCATTATTCCACCAAGACATAATTTTGAGTTGGAAGTGATTCATGAGTTACAATAAATGCACACCCCCACACACACATATCTATGCTAGGTTTATAGAGAGATATTATATATATATATATATAAGAGATATATTACTTTTTGTTGACAACAATTTGCAAGATTGTAATGTAAGATTTCAAGTCCATTCCATAATGGATCTTTTATTATATGAAAGAATAGCAATTTATGTTTTCTGTTTCGCATAGTAATGTTTTTCATATCATCGTCAATTAAAGTAATGAATAAATTAATATAATCATGTTTATAGTAAGATTTCGTTCTCTTTTTTATCTTATTTAATATTTAGCTCCCCGTTAGGATGATTTGAATTTTAAAGACATTTACTCAGACTTCGTCTTTGAATTGTGCAATAGATTATTTTTCAAATGACTCTTTCTATGAAAAACGATTTTTTTTTTATAATATTCACTTGTTGGAGTCAGCAGTTTTCTTGTATAAATCAATATATATAGCACAATTCATATTGGCATCACATTACTTTAAACTTATATTAATGTCACTTATTGTATTCTTTAAATTCAATGTAATACTTAGATGGCAGGGAAAAAAATTTCAAATTAATGCTTAAGGTCGCACCTAATAATCAAGAACTCCCTCCAGTCCATAGTATAATTAAAAAGTAGGATAGAAGAAATTATGATTCAAAATATAAGATATTATCAGGATAATAATATAATTTTTTATTTTTATTCTTATTAAATATAGGAGAGAGATGAGAAATATGAGAGATAATAAAAGTGTACCATTAAAAGTATTTTATTTATATTTTTAGGTGTAAAATTGAAAAAAAAAATCATTTAATGACTAAAATTCTATTTATTAGTATAAAAGAACAATTAACCAACTTTTTATATCATGAGCAAGAGGGAGCAGAAGCTTATACATAATCACAAGAGCATAATTCAAACAACACGTTTAATTATACTCTAATTTTTGGAGATGTAAGATTATATATCTCTTTTAATTTCTAGAGAACTTATTTTTTAACTAAAGCATATGTATCCCCCTATTTGAAGCAACTGTCGGATACTAAATGGGGGTACCTCTCTCGTAGGGATTCGAACCTTAATTCGCCACGCTGTGAGGGACTAGCCCCTTCTGCTAGATCCATCTTTGTTGGTTTCTAGAGACTTATTTAGTAAAAGGCTAGTCTTTAGGACTCAAAATAAAAAGACGAGCCCATTTAAGCCCACCTATACTTTATATTATCATATATTTATATAATTATGGATTATTTTTTTATGGACAAGTCTTAATCTTAAGCAAGATATAGAAGAGAATTAGATATCTTGGATTAGTGGAAGAACAATTAAAATCAATTTCCAATTCTTTCAATTTCAACAATGCTAGCTGATATTATAGCATTTCAATCATTATAATAGCTAGTAAATCTTCTTTTATCATCATTTACATGTCTTAACAAGTACACAAATTCTTATTCTAACAAATATTCAGACTCTCATTTATACTCATAACTACTGCATAGTTTTACCTTAGATAAGTGATGAAGACAAAAACTTGATATTTTATCATTGAAAAAGAGCCAACTTGTAGTAAAGAACAATTAAATATTGTTGATCTTGATTATCATAAGGAGGATGAAGATATGTTAATATTGTTAATCTTTAGTTGCTTGGTTTTAATCTTTTTACTTTCTCTGTTGCATTGGTTTTGGCTTCTTTTTTTTTTTTTGGGTTTGGACAATAGGTTATTGGCATTTAATACTTTTTTCGCTACTCGTTAGTAGTTTCTTTATTAATATTTTTAATTTGAATAAAAATTTAAAGTTTTTATTGATTATTTTTTTTATTTCAAAATATTAAAAATAATTTAAATTTTAAAAAATAATATAAAAGGTTAGCCTTTTTAGACCTTGAACCTACATACCCAAGGGCTAATTTTTAATAATTACATAATTTCAAGGTATGTGGCATGTGAGTTTTAAAGGGCCAGCGCTTTACACCCTAACCCTATTTACAACTTTACCAAATATTCAAGCAATGTTGAAAATCATGGACATATGCTTGTTTTGTGAGGAGGTGTTTAGGAAGTGTTGAAGCACCTTAAAAAATTTTTTTATGTAAATTTGAAATAAAACTCCTCTCACATATTTATTTTGAATTATATAAATTAATTTTAAAATTATGATTTAGTTTTCATCCAAATACTCTTTGAATTTAGAAATATATTTCTATTGTGATAGGTATCCTACACGGAGTGTGGAAAATTTGACATAGTTGTTTTCATCGTCTCATCCAATATCATGACTTTTTTATGGATTCCAATTTTATTTTATATTTCTTGTTAAAAATCATGAGTTTTTTTTTTTTAATTTCTAGCTTGACTTACAACTCTTATGAGCGTATTTAGTGGGGCAGAGAACTTTTTCAACAAATTCACCATCATGTGAAAAATCAGCGACATTTGTTTAACATTTTGGCGCCTTCTCAATGTGATAATTGAACCTTTTAATATTTTGTCTATCTCATTTAATTTCTAACTTACTCTATTTTGTAGTTTAGACGTCTCTTTCTTGAGGGTCGATTGTTCTACACACGACTTGGAAAGCTTGGCATATTATTGATAGGGAGAATTATAATCAAGTTCTATAGAGAAAAAAATTACAAACCAAGTCCCGGAGGTTGTCATTCTCCATTGTAAGACTTGTCAATACAGGCAGCTTAGGTTGTTATTAGACCTTTCAGTAATTATTTCTCTTATGTGAGACTTATTGTAATTCGTTCTTTTGATATTCTCTTCGTTGTCAAGTATCATAA